>NC_092164.1:73230390-73300390 GCF_045791955.1 Oncorhynchus clarkii lewisi | reverse complement strand
TTTCATACCTGCCCTGCTTCATTTTCTCTCTCTCACTGGCCCAACGCTCTAACCACTAGGCTACCTGCCGCCCCAAATGAAATGGACCTACTTGTCACATCCTCCCATCGCCATCCCATCGCCATGTTGTCAGGGGCAACATATTGGTGAGTTGCAGTTAGCATGGCGACCAGATGCCTGTCAATCCTTCTAGGGGTATCCTGGAAGGATTTTGACCTCATCCCATCAGTAAAGGATGCCTGGTTTTTTTTTTTTAAATTCCTCAC
This sequence comes from Oncorhynchus clarkii lewisi, assembly GCF_045791955.1. Taxonomy (NCBI): domain Eukaryota; kingdom Metazoa; phylum Chordata; class Actinopteri; order Salmoniformes; family Salmonidae; genus Oncorhynchus; species Oncorhynchus clarkii. The sequence continues at coordinate 73,300,124 of NC_092164.1, read as the reverse complement.
CATCTTAAATAAACATGCCCCATTCAATAAATTTAGAACCAGGAACAGATATAGCCCTTGGTTCTCTCCAGACCTGACTGCCCTTAATCAACACAAAAACATCCTATGGCGTTCTGCATAAGCATCGAACAGCCCCCGTGATATGCAGCTTTTCAGGGAAGCTAGAAACCATTATACACAGGCAGTTAGAAAAGCCAAGGCTAGCTTTTTCAAGCAGAAATTTGCTTCCTGCAACACAAACTCAAAAAAGTTCCGGGATACTGTAAAGTCCATGGAGAATAAGAACACCTTCTCCCAGCTGCCCACTGCACTGAAGATAGGAAACACTGTCACCACTGATAAATCCACTGTAATTGAGAATTTCAATAAGCACTTTTCTACAGCTGGCCATGCTTTCCACCTGGCTACTCCTACCCCGGTCAACAGCCCTGCACCCCCCACAGCAACTCGCCCAAGCCTTCACCATTTCTCCTTCTCCCAAATCCAGTCAGCTGATGTTCTGAAAGAGCTGCAAAATCTGGACCCCTACAAATCAGCCGGGCTAGACAATCTGGACCCTTTCTTTCTAAAATGATCTGCCGAAATTGTTGCAACCCCTATTACTAGCCTGTTCAACCTCGCTTTCGTATTGTCTGAGATTCCCAAAGATTGGAAAGCAGCTGCCGTCATCCCCCTCTTCAAAGGGGGAGACAATCTTGACCAAAACTGCTACAGACCTATATCTATCCTACCCTGCTGCCTTTCTAAGGTCTTCGAAAGCCAAGTCAACAAACAGATTACCGACCATTTAGAATCCCATCATACCTTCTCCGCTATGCAATCTGATTTCAGAGCTGGTCATGGGTGCACCTTAGCCATGCTCAAGGTCCTAAATGATATCTTAACCGCCATCGATAAGAAACATTACTGTGCAGCCGTATTCATTGACCTGGCCAAGGCTTTCGACTCTATCAATCACCACATTCTCATCGGCAGACTCGACAGCCTTGGTTTCTGAAATGATTGCATCTCTGATACAGTTCAGTGTGTCAAATCGGCGGGCCTGTTGTCTGGGCTTCTGGCAGTCTCTATGGGGGTGCCACAGGGTTCAATTCTTGGACCGACTCTCTTCTCTGTATACATCAATGATGTCACTCTTGCTGCTGGTGAGTCTCTGATCCACCTCTACGCAGACGACACCATTCTGTATACTTCTGGCTCTTCTTTGGACACTGTGTTAAAAACCCTCCAGACGAGCTTCAATGCCATACAACTCTCCTTCCGTGGCATCCAATCGCTCTTAAATACAAGTAAAACTAAATGCATGCTCTTCAACCGATTGCTGCCTGCACCTGCCCGCCCGTCCAACATCACTACTCTGGACGGTTCTGACTTAGAATATGTGGACAACTACAAATACCTAGGTGTCTGGTTTGACTGTAAACTTTCCTTCCAGACTCACATTAAGCATCTCCAATCCAAGGTTAAATCTAGAATTGGCTTCCTATTTCGCAACGAAGCATCCTTCACTCATGCTGCCAAACATACCCTCATAAAACTGACCATCCTACCGATCCTCGACTTCGGCGATGTCATTTACAAAATAGCCTCCAGTACCCTACTCAATAAATTGGATGCAGTATATCACAGTGCCATCCGTTTTGTCACCAAAGCCCATATACTACCCACCACTGCGACCTGTACGCTCTCGTTGGCTGGCCCTTGCTTCATACTCGTCGCCAAACCCACTGGCTCCAGGTCATCTACAAGACCCTGCTAGGTAAAGTCTCCCCTTATCTCAGCTCGCTGGTCACCATAGCAGCACCCACCTGTAGCACGCATTCCAGCAGGTATATCTCTCTTGTCACCCACAAAACCAATTCTTCCTTTGGCCGCCTCTCCTTCCAGTTCTCTGCTGCCAATGACTGGAACGAACTACAAACATCTCTGAAACTGGAAACACTTATCTCCCTCACTAGCTTTAAGCACCAGCTGTCAGAGCAGCTCACAGATTACTGCACCTCTACATAGCCCATCTCTAATTTAGCCCAAACAACTACCTCTTCCCCTACTGTATTTATTTATTTATTTTGCTCCTTTGCACCCCATTATTTATATCTCTACTTTGCACATTCTTCACTGCAAATCTACCATTCCAGTGTTTTACTTGCTATATTGTATTTACTTTGCCACCATGGCCTTTTTTTGCCTTTACCTCCCTTATCTCACCTCATTTGCTCACATTGTATATAGACTTGTTTCTACTGTATTATTGACTGTATGTTTGTTTTACTCCATGTGTAACTCTGTGTCGTTGTATGTGTCGAACTGCTTTGCTTTATCTTGGCCAGGTCGCAGTTGTAAATGAGAACTTGTTCTCAACTGGCCAACCTGGTTAAATAAAGGTGGAATAAAAATAAAATGAATAAAATCTCATGTGTTCATGACGGCATGAGGATGACAGGGAGGTGACCCTGTCTTGAACCTCGAAAATACAACACATCAGTCACACACTGGAGGGGAGAGGAGAGAGAGGAGAAAGAGTAGAAGATGAAAGACTACTGGGGAGAGAGGTGAGAATACTGGGGGAGAGGTGAGAATACTGGGGGAGAGGAGAGACTACTGGGGAGAGGAGAGACTACTGGGGAGAGGAGAGACTACTGGAGGAGAGGAGAGGAGAGACTACTGTGGAGAGAAGAGACTACTGGAGGAGAGGAGAGGAGAGACTACTGGGGAGAGGAGAGACTACTGGAGGAGAGGAGAGGAGAGACTACTGGGGAGAGAAGAGACTACTGGAGGAGACACACACACACAGCACACAGCACACAACACACACACACAGCACACACACACACACACACAGCTCACATACAGCATGCCACAGGCCCCATAGCGGAAATCTAATCATGGTGTCAGTAACACATTACGGTCCATTAGACAGACACACTGACGATTCACTAATTAGAGCTAATGAATGACGCACACTGAATGAATGCAATTTAATTCATTCGATTTCTACTCCTGTGTGTGTGTGTGTGTGTGTGTGTGTGTGTGTGTGTGTGTGTGTGTGTGTGTGTGTGTGTGTGTGTGTGTGTGTGCGTGCGTGCGTGCGTGCGTGCGTGTGCGTGTGCGTGTTGAGAGAGAGGGTAGACAGGTCTCAGACCAGACAGTGGTAATGAACAGCCATGTCCATTAGTATCAGACAATAGATAATCTGACACTGGAGATGAGATTAAAACCGTAGCTCACCATCACACTCACACATGGGACCGAGGGAACAACCAACCCGAACAAAGACATTTACACAAATTTACTATTGTTTACAATCCCAAATGAATACCCAGCTCCTACCTCCTACCTCCACCTTTCTGGCAGAAAATTAACCAAACCTAGGAGGAGGAAAGACTGAGCAATCTATTATCCTGTTGCATACAATTTACACCTATCATATAATTTATTCCTATGATATACCTATCATATACCTTATACCTATCATATACCTATCATATAATTTATACCTATCATATACCTATCATATACCTTATCCCTATCATATACCTATCATATACCTATCATATACCTTATACCTATCATATACCTATCATATAATTTATACATATCATATACCTATAATATACCTATCATATACCTTATACCTATCATATAGCTTATACCTATCATATACCTATCATATACCTTATACATATCATATACCTATCATATAACGTATACCTATCATATACCTATCATATAACTTATACCTATCATATACCTATCATATACATTATACCTATCATATACCTATCATATACCTATCATATACCTTATACCTATATACCTATCATATACCTATCATATACCTATCATATACCTTATACCTATCGCATACCTATCATATACCTTATACCTATCATATACCTATCACATACCTATCATATAACTTATAGCTATCATATACCTTATACCTATCATATACAGTTGAAGTCTTACGTAGTCTTATACAGTCTCATACAGTCTTAAACAGTTAATTCTTATGGCTGGGGGCGTTATTGAGTAGCTTGGATGAAAGGTGCCCAGAGTAAATGGCCTGCTCCTCAGTCCCAGTTGCTAATATATGCATATTATTATTATTATTGGATAGCAAACACTCTGAAGTTTCTAAAACTGTTTGAATGATGTATGTGAGTATAACAGAACTCATATGGCAAGCAAAAACCTGAGAAGAAATCCAAACAGGAAGTGGGAAATCTGAGGTTGGTCGATTTTCAACCCAGCCCCTATTGAATACACAGCGGGATATTGGTTATGTTGCACTTCCTAAGGCTTCCACTAGATGTCAAGCATCTTTAGAAACTTGAATGAGGCTTCTACTGTGATGTGGGGCTGTATGAGAGCTGAATGAGCCAGGTGTCTGTCAGAGTGCCAAGGGCTGGTCACGTGCAATTCACATGAGAGCGACCTGCGTTCCATTGCTTCTCTACAGACAAAGGAATTCTCCGGTTGGAACGTTATTAAAGATTTATGATAACAACATCCTGAAGATTGATTCTGAACTTAGTTTGAAATGTTTCTACGACCTGTAATATAACTTTTTGAAGTTTTTGTCCGACGTTGTTAAGGTATTTTTTTATGAATAATGACTAAATTATGTATACATTTCAATCAGAACTATGACTAAACAGAATACTACTATGTTACTGTATGGATGTATGAATCTTATTATAATCATAATACTGAATGTAATGTGTGTAGTTTTCGTCCAGAATTAGAAGGACTGTCTGTTCCTTGTTAGAAACGAATGGAGCTATCGTCAGACTGGCTGGAATGCTGTGTTCCTTACAGGACATCCTGTCTCTACACAGGGAGAGGAGAGACCTTGGGCTAGTAGCAGATTATTTAACAGGTGGTGGACAATGTGGGAAGGCTTGTGAACTATACTGCCATTGTATCGGAGTGGAGGAGGGACAGTTGAACCTGTTGTAAATTGTACCGTGATCAGTACTCTCGAGAATAAACGCTATTGATTGATTTTGAGACTGGTCTCTGTCTATTTTATGCAAATAAGTATCTTACAAATTCTTAGAAATGGGCAGAGTGTTTTAACTGAATTGGTTGATAATCATGTAGGAATATAATTCCTTTAACAATTGGTCCTTCGAGAGACGGATCTAAATACCTGTCCCTGTCATCTTAAGGTAATAAGCCGAGAATCGTGCACGGGCGGGTCGTGGTCCCGTATAACAAAGTCCTGTCCCTTGACATTGGGGCCCTATAACAGGCCGGTATACACCCCAGACTGACAGGGATGGTGACTAGATCCAACGAACAGTGCTTTTCCCAGTCGGCGACAAGGTCAGTAGCCTTTATTCTTGATTCTGGGGGGAATGATTTAACTTATCTTTGATTTGATGTTCTAAAATGTTTCAAATTTATCGATAATAGGAGCTTTGCCATTCCAAACAGATCCACTGGGTTTTGTATGACCAATATACAAATATCAATAACGGGGCAGGTCTGAAATGACCTGAGGTCAAGTGCACTACCATAAATACATTTTGCTTAATAAATCCGGGTGCCTTGGTGGCGAGAGGGGTTATTAAGAGGGGATATTAAATTGGTGCTGGGAGATAGGACGGTGATCTTGTACAAATATAATAACTCATAGGATTAAGAAGGGATATTAACTAGGCTTGGGGAGACAGGAAGAGAATCCTGTGCGTACAAGATAACTTGAATGGTCAATTAAACTCAGGGTGAAGTGACCATCGTTCCGATTCAACAAACAGTATTGAAATAAAGTCCCAAGAATTAGGAGAAGGAAGCCTAATATAGCAGAGTGAGATACAAGATATTGGTGTACTTTAAAAGTCCTATGAGGCAACATGAAATAGGAGGTTAACTAGTGATTTACGACCCCCGGGTAATAGCTTATAGTTGTACGGGTGAGACCTAGTATCCGATCGACAGTCAACGCTAGAGATAAAGTTTCTAGAAAGGAGAAAACACATACATAGAACATAGAAACATATACACCCAGATTGTGAGAATAATACAATAGAACAAAACTGTAGGAACTAGGAAACGGTAAAAACAGCACATACATAGATCATAGAAATACATACACATAGATAGTAAGTACAACCATAGCTACTAGGAGCGGCAAGGATTTATTAAACATGGGTAGTAAATCCTCAAAGGAGGTCCCGGAATTAACGGGAGATGAGAAATATATAAAAGGAAAAGGGGAAGGAGGAGCCCAAAGCCTGACTCAGACAATGATGAATCCTGACTAGAAACTGATACTGCTAAAATTGTCAGGAAGGAGTTAAATTAGGACTATTTCCTGGGAATTGTCTCGGTGCCGGAGTTTGCGACTACAGAAAATTATAATAATAGAGGTATTAGCAGGGAGGCTCCTTCATTCCAATAGTGTTGGTGGTTCAGTGATTAAATGGCTGCCTTCCAATCTTGAGACCTGAGTTCGCTTCCCGGTAAATGCTTTTGTCTAAAATGTAAGTTTTTGATTGTAATTCAATTATTTGTCTGTTTTGCCTGGAAAGATACGGTCGCTAGTGTTTGTATAAGATATGAACTGAACGTTTGAATATTTTATTTAAGTTGAATTGAGAGACTAATTCATTCAAAATAATGGCGAGGCAATTTCGATGTAATACGTTGTGTTGCCCAAATGATCTGCTGGAATAATGTATTGAGACTGGAGTCATATTTAAATTAATGTATCATAGAAGAGAAAGTTACCTAAACCTGATGAATTCTAAAGAAAAACGGAGAGATACAATAAAGTTGTGCCCATCAGGATGTTTATATTTTTTATGAATCAACTGACATACAAAATAAATTTAGCGAAGTACATGGTACGTTTACATTTTGGGGTAGAGAAAGTTGGAAAGTTCGGTTGGTTTTACTTTTTCGATAGAATTTAAAGCAGAACTCAGTAGGGGGTATATCTTTGACTAGAGGCAGGTTGATTTGCTGCGTCATTACATTGAATATACAATAACTTTCCTCAAATTATGACAGAGAAAATTGGTTGTGTCATTTAGAGGGAAAATGCGTGCATTATAGCTTTGAGTCACTTTTCAAAAGTGGCTAAAAGTTCCAAATACATTTTTAAAAGTAGCTGAATATCGTCAGGATAGTCTGAAAAGATGCTAAAACTAGGGATGGTGGCGTTCACTGGGCTATATTTGGCTATAAGATAGGGAGGTCAGAATAGTTGAATCGTACAAAGTTGTGGTAGTTCCCGGTTATTGATTTTTGGTTTGATTGTTTAGGTAACACCAGTGAATTCGAACAAGAGGTTAACGTATTCTAAAAATGATCTGTTTTCATTACGGGGAACAATGAAAGGTCTGCAAGATTGTATTGCTGGCTGGGTTTGTTTTATTTTAAAGGGACAGTGCACGTTTATCACTGTTGTGTGAATCTAATGGCAGGGTGTAAAGCATTTTGGGGAGACAATTTGGAGAAAGACTGAATGAGTTACATGAAATATTGAGGAAATTTAAAACAAATGATTTGAGGCTATTATCATAATTATTATGCTTTGTTTGTAGTAAATGTTTGGATTTAAGGTGATTTCCCTGTTCCCAGAGACAAGATATCTTAAAGGGGTACACTCACATATGGAATATTATGAGTTTTATTTTCTGAGTTTTAATTAAACAAGTTAATTTTTTCTCCCAATTTTTTATTTTATGCAAATAAGTATCTTACAAATTCTTAGAAATGGGCAGAGTGTTTTAACTGAATTGGTTGATAGTCATATAGGAATCTAATTCCTTTAACAGACGTTATGCTGGACCTACACGAGCGTTGTGGATTTGTGTACCTAACGCCCTAACAAAAGTAGCTACTTGGACATAAATAATGGACATTATCGAACAAATCAAACATTTGTTGTGGAACTAGGATTCCTGGGAGTGCATTCTGATGAAGATCATCAAATGTAAGAGAATATTTATTATGTAATTTCTGATTTCTGTTGACTCCAACATGGCGGATAATTGTATTTATTTTCTGAGCGTTGTTCTCAGATTATTGCAAGGTTTGCTTTTTCCGTAAAGTTTTTTTGAAATCTGACACAGCGGTTGCATTTAGGAGATGTCCATATATGTCCATGTCTAAAAATTGTATTTTCATCAACATTTATAATGAGTATTTTTGCAAAATGATGTGGCTCTCTGCAATATCACCGGATGTTTTTGGATCTATTGAACGTAACTCTCCAATGTAAAATTTGATTTTTGATATAAATATGAACTTTACCGAACAAAACATACATGTGTTGTGTAACATGAAGACCTATGAGTGTCATTTAATGAAGATCATCAAAGGTTAGATATTCATTTTATCTCTATTTGTGCTTTTTGTGACTCCTCTCTTTGGATTGGAAAAATGGCTGAATTTTTCTTTATGTTGGCGGTGACCTAACATAACTGTTTGTGGTGCTTCCGCTGTAAAGCCTATGTGAAATCGGACACTTTTGTGGGATTAACAACAAGAATTACCTTTAAAATTGTATAAAATACATGTATGTTTGAGGAATTTTAAATATGAGATTTCTGTTGTTTGAAAGCGCTCTGCACTTTCACTGGCTTCTGTCATATCAATCCCGTTAACGGGATCTCAGCCATAAGATGTTTTAACTTCATGAGAATACTTGACACGCAGACGTCCCAAGTATGCCCCTGGAAATGCAAATGCGCTACGCTAAATGCTAAATGTACTCGTTACAACTCAATCTTTGATCAAAATTCACAAGCAGGGTATTGAATTAAAGCTACACTCGTTGTGAACCTAGCCAGCAAGTCAGATTTTTAAAATGCTTTTCGGCGAAAGCATCAGAAGCTATTATCTGATAGCATGCACCCCCCAAAATGCCAGCTCGACACGTAAACAACAGATTTTGCGATAGCCGGCGCTACCCAAAACGCAGAAATAAAATATAAAACATTCATTACCTTAGACGAGCTTCTTTCTTGGCACTCCTATATGCCCCATAAACATCACTATTGGGTCTTTTTTTCGTTTAAATCGGTCCATATATACCCAAAATAGCTTTGTATGGAAGTTGTGTCATTCAGAAAAAATCATCGTTTTTAAACGCTGCGTAATTTTTTTAAATTAAAAAAGTCGACGATAAACTTTCACAAAACACTTCGAAATCCTTTTGTAATCCAACTTTAGGTATTAGTAAACGTTTATAATCTATCAAAATGATTACAGGGCGATGTCTCTTCAATAGGTCTTCACTTCAAAAACAATGCCATCTGATATCTCCCTCAACTGCATCCGGGTGAAGACTGGGAAAATGGAGGTCAGATAGATGGATTTTCCAACAATTAATTCAATTGAAAATTAGGACAATGGCGCCATCGTGCGGAATTTGTATGAATTGCAGGCAGATTCCCATTAAATTCTGTTCTCTTTTAACAACTGGTGGAAGTGACTTATGGAAATTATTTTTTGCTTTCAGAAAACAGTTTTTCTTGCGTTTTTCAATGAAACACACGATCTGTTATAGTCACAGCCGTGATTTAACCAGTTTTATAAACTTCAGAGTGTTTTCTATCCACACATACTAATCATATGCATATACTATATTCCTGGCATGAGTAGCAGGACGCTGAAAAGTTGCGCGATTTTTAACAGAATTTTCAAAAAAGGAGGGGGTAGAAGTAAGAGGTTTTAACAAACTCTAGTTTTGGCAAGTTGGTTAGGACATCTACTTTGTGCATAACACAAGTAATTTTTCCATTCAAGGGCCATTTACATTTACACAAGTCATTTTTCCAACAATTGTTTAAAGACAGATTATTTAACTTATAACTCACTGTATCACATTTCCAGTGGGTCAGAAGTTTACATACTCTAAGTTGACTGTGCCTTTAAACAGCTTGGAAAAATCAAGAAAATGATGTCATGGCTTTAGAAGCTTCTGATAGGCTAATTGACATCATTTGAGTGAATTGGAGGTGTACCTGTGGAAGTATTTCAAGGCCTACCTTCAAACTCAGTGCCTCTTTGCTTGACATCATAGGAAAATCAAAAGAAATCAGCCAAGACCACAGAGAAATAATTGTAGACCTCCACAAGTCTGGTTCATCCTTGGGAGCAATTTCTAAACGCCTGAAGGTACCACGTTCATCTGTACAAACAATAGTATGCAAGTATAAACACCATGGGACCATGCAGCCGTCATACCGCTCAGGAAGGAGAAGCGTTCTGTCTCCTAGAGACGAACGTACTTTGGTGGAAAAGGTGCAAATCAATCCCAGAACAACAGCAAAGGACCTTGTGAAGATGCTGGAGGAAACAGGTACAAAAGTATCTATATCCACAGTAAAACGAGTCCTACATCGACATAACCTGAAAGGCCTGAAAGGCCACTCAGCAAGGAAGAAGCCACTGCTCCAAAACCGCCATAAAAAAGCCAGACCACGGGACAAAGATCGTTCTTTTTGGAGAAATGTCCTCTGGTCTGATGAAACAATAATAGAACCGTTTGGCCATAATGACCAGCGTTATGCTTGGAGAAAAAGGGTTAGGCTTGCAAGCCGAAGAACACCATCCCAACCGTGAAGCACAGGGGACGACAGCATCATGTTGTGTGGGTGCTTTGCTGTAGGAGTTCTGTGCACTTCACTAAATAGATGGAATTTAGAACATTTCTGTGGAAATATTGAAGCAACATCTCAAGACATCAGTCAGGAAGTTAAATCTTGTTTGCAAATGGGTCTTCCAAATGGACAATTACCCCAAGCATACTTCCAAAGTTGTGGCAAAATGGCTTAAAGACAACAAAGTCAAGGTATTGGAGTGGCCATAACAAAGCCCTGGTATCAATCCTAGAGATAATTTGTGGGCAGAACTGAAATAGTCTGTGTGAGCAAGGAGGCCTACAAACCTGACTCAGTTACACGAGCTCTGTCAGGAGGAATGGGCCAAAATTCACCCCTTATTGTGGGAAGCTTGTGGAGAGCTCCCTTAATTGAGTTTAAAATGCAAAGTTCAAATAAACACACAGGATTGGAGATGCAGCGTGCAAAGAGAAAGAATTCATTATCCAGATTTATCAGAGTGACAGAGCGGATCTTTATTTTGTTTTCCTCCTTCTCTCCCTTCACCTGCTGGTGCTGTTCATTACTATCCAATAATACAGAGCACAGAGAGAGAAATAGAGAGAGAGAGAGAGAGAGAGAGAGAGAGAGAGAGAGAGAGAGAGAGGGGGAGAGTGAGAAAGAGAGAGAGAGAGAGAGAGAGAGAGAGAGAGAGAGAGGGGGAGAGGGAGAGAGAGATAGAAAGGGGGGAGAGGAAGAGAGAGAGAGAGGGGGGGAGAGGGAGATAGAGAGGAAGGGAGAGGGAGAGAGAGAGAGAGAGAGAGAGAGGGGGGGAGAGGGAGAGGGAGATAGAAAGGGGGGGAGAGGAAGAGAGAGAGAGAGAGAGAGAGGGGAGAGGGAGAGAGAGAGAGAGAGAGAGAGAGAGGGGGGGAGAGGGAGAGGGAGATAGAAAGGGGGGGAGAGGAAGAGAGAGAGAGAGAGAGAGGGGGGGAGGAGAGGGAGATAGAGAGGAGGGGAGAGGGAGAGAGAGAGAGAGAAAGAGAGAGGCAGGGAGAGGTGCCTGTGTGTCGTGACTTCTGTATGCGGTGCGCTGTCCTCAGATAATCGCATGGTGTGCTTTCGCCGTAAAGCCTTTTTGAAATCTGAAACAGCGGCTGGATTAACTTCTTGGCGCACCCATCCCGTTAGCGGGATCATTTTCATCAACACCCGCTGAATTGCAGCCAAATTCAAATTGAATTTCTACAAATATTTAATTTTCATGAAATCACAAGTGCAATATAGCAAAACACAGCATTGTTTGTTGTTAATCCACCTGGCTTGTCAGATTTCAGTACAGCTTTTCGGCGAAAGAATAACAAGCATTTATGTAAGAACATCACTCTCAGTATACAAAATATTACAAACACTTAGCAGCCAAGTAGATTGGTCACGAAAGTCAGAAAAGCAATAAATTAAATCGCTTACCTTTGATGATCTTCGGATGTTTGCACTCACGAGACTCCCAGTTACACAATAAATACTCCTTTTGTTCCATAAAGATTATTTTTATATCCAAAATACCTACATTTGTTTGGCGCGTTATGTTCAGAAATCCACAGGCTCGAGCGGTTACGACATCGCAGACAAAAATTCCAAATAGTATCCATAATGTTCACAGAAACATGTCAAACGTTTTTTATAATCAATCCTCAGGTTGTTTTTAAAATATATAATCGATAATATATCAACCGGGACTGTAGCTTTTTCAATAGGAGAGGGAGAGACAACGGCTGCACCACTCTGTTGCGTAAGCAAAACTCTGCGAACACCCAGCTATCCACTGACGCGATGTGATCTTTCTCGCTCATTTTTCAAAATCAAAGCCTGAAACTATGCCTAAAGACTGTTGACACCTTGAGGAAGCCATAGGAAAAGGAATCGTGTTGATATCCCTTTAAATGGAGGCAAGGCATCCAATGGAACAGAGATCTTTCAGGAAAAACAGCACATATTTTTTGTAATTTAATCTATCACTTCCGGCGCCGACAGAGATGGCTTCGCTTTTCTAGGAAACTATGCAGTATTTTGTTTTTTTTACGTGTTATTTCTTACATTGGTACCCCGGGTAATCTTAGGTTTCAGTACATACAGTCGGGAGGAACTACTGAATATAAGAGCAACGTCAACTCACCGTCATTACGACCAGGAATGACTCTCTCCGAAGGGGATCCTGTGTTTTGCCTTCCACAATGGATCGGATCCCAGCTGGCGACCCTAAATAACGACGCCGTAAAAGGGACAAACGAGGTGGTCTTCTGGTCAGGCTCCGGAGATGGGCACATCGCGCTCCGCTCCCTAGCTTACTACTCGCTAATGTCCAGTCTCTTGACAACAAGGTTGATGAAATCCGAGCAAGGGTAACATTCCAGAGGGACATCAGAGACTGTAACGTTCTTTGCTTCACGGAAACATGGCTCACTGGAGAGACGCTATCGGAGTCGGTGCAGCCAGCTGGTTTCTCCACGCATCGCGCCGACAGAAACAAACATCTTTCTGGTAAGAAGAGGGGCGGGGGTGTATGCCTTATGATTAACGAGACGTGGTGTGATCATAACAACATACAGAAACTCAAATCCTTCTGTTCACCTGACTTAGAATTCCTCACAATCAAATGTCGACTGCATTATCTACCAAGAGAATTCTCTTCGATTATAATCACAGACGTATATATTCCCCCCCAAGCAGACACATCGATGGCCCTGAACGAACTTCATTGGACTCTATGTAAACTGAAAACCACATGTCCTGAGGCTGCATTTATTGTAGCTGGGGATTTTAACAAGGCTAATCTGAAAACAAGGCTCCCTAAATTCTATCAACATATCGATTGCGCAACCAGGGCTGGTAAAACCCTGGATCATTGTTATTCTAACTTCCGCGATGCATATAAGGCCCTCCACCGCCCTCCTTTCGGGAAAAGCTGACCACGACTCCATTTTGTTGCTTCCAGCCTATAGACAGAGACTAAAACAAGAAGCTCCCGAGCTCAGGTCTGTTCTACGCTGGTCTGACCAATCTGATTCCACGCTTCAAGTCTGCTTCGATCACACGGACTGGGATATCTTCCGCATTGCTTCCAACAACAACATTGGCCAATACGCTGATTCGGTGAGCAGGTTCATTAGAAAGTGCATTTACGATGTTATACCCACAGCAACGATTAAAACATTCCCAAACCAGAAACCGTGGATTGAAACTGAAAACGCGAACCACTGCTTTTAACCGGGGCAAGGTGACAGGAAACATGACCGAATACAAACAGTCTAGCTATTCCCTCCGCAAGGCAATCAAACTAGCTAAGCGTCAGTATAGAGACAAAGTAGAGTCGCAATTCAACGGCTCAGACACAAGAGGTATGTGGCAGGGTCTACAGTCAATCACAGATTACACAAAGAAAACCTGACCCGTCGCGGACCAGGATGTCTTGCTCCCAGACAGACTAAATAACTTTTTCCCGCTTTGAGGACAATACAGTGCCACTGACACGGCCCACTACCAAAACCTGCAGATTCTCCTTCACTGTAGCCGTCGTGAGTAAAACACTTAAACGTGTTAACCCTCGCAAGGCTGCAGGCCCAGACGGCATCACCAGTCGCATCCTCAGAGCATGCACAGACCAGCTGGCTGGTGTGTTTATGGACATATTCAATCAATCCTTATCCCAGTCTGCTGTTCCCACATGCTTCAAGAGGGCCACTATTGTTCCTGTTCCCAAGAAAGCTAGTGAGTAGCACTCACTTCCGTCATCATGAAGTGCTTTGAGAGACTAGTCAAGGACCATATCACCTACACCCTACCTGACACCCTAGACCCACTCCAATTTGCTTACTGCCCCAATAGGTCCACAGACGACGCAATCCTGATCCTCAAAACTGGGACCCCACAAGGGTGCGTTCTGAGCCGTCTCGGACGACACCACAGTGGTAGGCTTGATTACCAACAACGACGAGACGGCCTACAGGGAGGAGGTGAGGGCCCTCGGAGTGTGGTGTCAGGAAAATAACCTCACACTAAACTTCAACAAAACAAAGGAGATGATTGTGGACTTCAGGAAACAGCAGAGGGAGCACCCCCCTATCCACATCGAAGGGACAGTAGTTTAGAGGGTAGCAAGTTTTAAGTTCCTCGGCGTACACATCACTGACAAACTGAATTGGTCCACCCTCACAGACAGCGTTGTGAAGAAGGTGCAGCAGCGCCTCTTCAACCTCAGGAGGCTGAAGAAATTTGGCTTGTCACCAAAAGCACTCACAAACTTCTACAGATGCACAATCGGGGGCATCCTGTCGGGCTGTATCACCGCCTGGTACGGCAATTGCTCCTCCCACAACCATAAGGCTCTGCAGAGGGTAGTGAGGTCTGCACAACGCATCACCGGGGGCATACTACCTACCCCCCCAGGACACCTACACCACCCGATGTCACAGGAAGGCCATAAAGATCATCAAGAACAACAACCACCCGAGCCACTGCCTGTTCACCCCGCTATCATCCAGAAGGTGAGGTCAGTACAGGTGCATCAAAGCAGGGACCGAGAGACTGAAAAACAGCTCTCTTGAATTTATTCAACATTTTGTTAAAAATCGCGCAACATTTCAACGTCCTGCTACTCATGCCAGGAATATAGTATATGCATATGATTAGTATGTGTGGATAGAAAACACTCTGAAGTTTCTAAAACTGGTTAAATCATGTCTGTGACTATAACAGAACGTGAACGGCAGGCAAAATCCCAAGAAAAACCTGGTCACAAAAAAAAAAAAAGTATTCATCCGCCAGTCTCTGAATTGTCTATGGCAAGTTCCTACAGCTTCCACACGATGTCGCCAGTACTGGCAATTTAATTGGAATTAATCCTTGGTGAAATAGGCACTTCCTGTCATCCAGTACACAGGAGGAAGCAATGGACCATGATTTCAAGAGTAGCTGCTATTGAATACAGATCGCCCCGTGATCAATTTGATCGATTATTAACGTTTACAAATACCTAAAGTTGGGTTACAAAAGTAGTTTGAAGTGTTTTGTCAAAGTTTATAGGCAACTTTTTTAATTTTAAAAAATGACGTCGCGTTTTGGAAAGCATTTTTTTCCTGGATCAGACTAAATATAAATGGACATTTTGGGTATACATAGACGGATTTAATCGGAAAAAAGACCCAATAGTGATGTTTATGGGACATATAGGAGTGCCAACAAAGAAGCTCGTCATAATGTAATGAATGTTTTCTATTTTATTTCTGCGTTTTGTGTAGCGCCGGCTATGCTAATTATTTTGTTTACGTCCCCTTCAGGTATTCCGGGGGGTTGCATGCTATCAGATAATAGCTTCTCATGCTTTCGCCGAAAAGCATTTTAAAAATCTGACATGTTGGCTAGATTCACAACGAGTGTAGCTTTAATTCAGTACCCTGCATGTGTGTTTTAATGAAAGTTTGAGTTTTAGCGAGTACTATTAGCATTTGGCGCTACGCATTTCCATTTCCTGTTGGCTAGGTGAGACGCTGGCGTCTCGGTGGCTGTAAGAGATTAACCACTTGGCTACCTGCCACCCCAAATGAGATGGACCTAATTGTCACATCCTTCCATCGCCATCCCATCGGCTGGTTGTCAGGGGCAACATATTGGTGAGTCGCAGTAAGCTTGGCAACCAGATGCCTGTCAATCTAATGTCTTCATGACGGCTTTTGGATGACACAGAGGTGACCCTGTCTTGAACCTCGAAAATACAACACATCAGTCACAGACTGGAGAGGAGTGGAGAGAGAGGAGACGATAGAAAACTACTGAGGGAGAGGTGAGAATACTGGGGGAGAGGAGAGAGAGGAGATGATGAGATACTACTGGGGGAGAGATGAGACTACTGGGGAGAGGAGAGGAGAGAGGAGACGATAGGAGACTACTGGGGGAGAGGTGAGACTACTGGGGAAGAGGTGATAATACTGGGGGAGAGGAGAGACTGCTGGGGGAGAGGAGAGACTACTGGGGGAGAGGTGAGACTACTGGGGAAAAGGTGAGAATACTGGGGGAGATGAGAGACTGCTGGGAGAGAGGAGAGAGAGGAGAGAGAAGACGATGAGAGACTACTGGGGGAGAGGAGAGACTACTGAGGGAGAGGAGACTACTGGGGGAGAGGAGAGAGAGGAGAGAGAGGAGACGATGAGAGACTACTGGGGGAGAGGAGAGAGAGGAGAGAGAGGAGACGATGAGAGACTACTAGGCTAGGGGAGAGACTACTGGGGGAGAGGAGAGAGAGGAGACGATGAGAGACTACTGGGGAGAGGAGAGAGAGGAGAGAGAGGAGATGATGAGAGACTACTGGGGGAGAGGAGACTACTGGGGGAGAGGAGAGGAGAGAGAGGAGACGATGAGAGACTACTGGGGGAGAGGAGAGGAGAGGAGAGAGACGAGACGATGAGAGACTACTGGGGGAGAGGAGAGAGATGAGAGACTACTGGGGGAGAGGAGAGAGAGGAGAGAGAGGAGACAATGAGAGACTACTGGGGGAGAGGAGAGAGAGGAGAGAGAGGAGACAATGAGAGACTACTGGGGGAGAGGAGAGGAGAGGAGAGAGAGGAGACAATGAGAGACTACTGGGGGAGAGGAGAGAGAGGAGACAATGAGAGACTACTGGGGGAGAGGAGAGGAGAGGAGAGAGAGGAGATGATGAGAGACTACTGTGGGAGAGGAGAGAGAGGAGAGAGAGGAGACAATGAGAGATTACTGGGGGAGAGGAGAGGAGAGGAGAGAGAGGAGACATTGAGAGACTACTGGGGAGAGGAGAGAGAGGAGAGAGAGGAGACGATGAGAGACTACTGGGGAGAGGAGAGAAAGGAGAGAGAGGAGACGATAGGAGACTACTGGGGAGAGGAGACTACTGGGGGAGAGGAGAGGTGAGAGAGGATACGATGAGAGACTACTGGGGGAGAGGAGACGATGAGAGACTACTGGGGGAGAGGTGAGACTACTGGGGAGAGGTGAGACTACTGGGGAGAGTATAGACTAGTGGGGAGAGGAGAGACTTCTGGGGGAGAGGAGAGACTACTGGGGGAGAGGAGAGACTACTGGGGGAGAGGAGAGGAGAGAGAGGAGAGAGGGGAGACGATGAGAGACTACTGGGGGAGAGGAGAGACTACTGGGGGAGAGGAGAGACTACTGTGGGAGAGGAGAGGAGAGAGAGGAGAGAGAGGAGACAATGAGAGACTACTGGGGGAGAGGAGAGAGAGGAGAGAGATAATACGATGAGAGACTACTGGGGGAGAGGAGACGATGAGAGACTACTGGGGGAGAGGTGAGACTACTGGGGAGAGGTGAGACTACTGGTGAGAGTAGAGACTACTGGGGAGAGGAGAGACTTCTGGGGGAGAGGAGAGACTACTGGGGGAGAGGAGAGACTACTGGGGGAGAGGAGAGGAGAGAGAGGAGAGAGGGGAGACGATGAGAGACTACTGGGGGAGAGGACACTGCTGGTGGAGAGGAGAGAGAGGAGACGATGAGAGACTACTGGGGGAGATGAGAGGAGAGACAGAGGAGACAATGAGAGACTACTGGGGGAGAGGAGAGAGAGGAGAGAGAGGAGACAATGAGAGACTATTGGGGGAGAGGAGAGGAGAGGAGAGAGAGGAGACAATGAGAGACTACTGGGGGAGAGGAGAGAGAGGAGACAATGAGAGACTACTGGGGGAGAGGAGAGAGAGGAGAGGAGAGAGAGGAGATGATGAGAGACTACTGGGGGAGAGGAGAGAGAGGAGAGAGAGGAGACAATGAGAGACTACTGGGGGAGAGGAGAGGAGAGGAGAGTATACGATGAGAGACTTCTGGGGAGAGGAGAGAAAGGAGAGAGAGGAGACGATGAGAGACTACTGGGGAGAGGAGAGAAAGGAGAGAGAGGAGACAATAGGAGACTACTGGGGAGAAGAGACTACTGGGGGAGAGGAGAGGTGAGAGATAATACGATGAGAGACTACTGGGGGAGAGGAGACGATGAGAGACTACTGGGGGAGAGGTGAGACTACTGGGGAGAGGTGAGACTACTGGTGAGAGTAGAGACTACTGGGGAGAGGAGAGACTTCTGGGGGAGAGGAGAGACTACTGGGGGAGAGGAGAGACTACTGGGGGAGAGGAGAGGAGAGAGAGGAGAGAGGGGAGACGATGAGAGACTACTGGGGGAGAGGAGAGACTACTGGGGGAGAGGAGAGACTACTGTGGGAGAGGAGAGGAGAGAGAGGAGAGAGAGGAAACAATGAGAGACTACTGGGGGAGAGGAGAGAGAGGAGAGAGAGGAGACGATGAGAGACTACTGGGGGAGAGGACACTGCTTGGGGAGAGGAGAGAGAGGAGATGATGAGAGACTACTGGGGGAGATGAGAGGAGAGAGAGTTGACGATGAGAGACTACTGGGGGAGAGGAGAGAGATGAGATGATGAGAGACTACTGGGGGAGAGGAGAGGATACGATGAGAGACTACTGGGGGAGAGGTGAGACTACTGGGGAGAGGAGAGACTACTGGGGGAGAGGAGAGATAGGAGAGAGAGGAGATGATAGGAGACTATTGGGGGAGAGGAGACTACTGGGGGATAGGAGAGACTACTGGGGCAGTTGAGAGACTACTGGGGGAGAGGAGAAGAGAGAGAGGAGAGAGAGGAGACGATGAGAGACTACTGGGGAGAAATGAGACTACTGGGGAGAAGAGAGGAGAGAGAGGAGACCATGAGAGACTACTGGGAGAGAGGAGAGACTACTGGGGGAGAGGAGAGAGAGGAGAGAGAGGAGAGATTACTGGGGGAGAGGAGAGACTTCTGGAGGAGAGGAGAGAGAGAGAGGAGAGACTACTGGGGGAGAGGAGAGAGAGGAGAGACTACTGGGGGAGAGGAGAGACTTCTGGGGGAGAGGAGAGAGAGAGAGGAGAGACTTCTGGGGGAGAGGAGAGAGAGGGAGGAGAGACTGCTGGGGGAGAGGAGAGGAGAGACTACTGGGGAGAGGAGAGGATAGACTACTGGAGGAGAGGAGAGAGAGAGAGGAGACGATGAGAGACTACTGGGGAGATTTGAAGGGAAGGAGAGGATAAGGGAAGGAGATGTGAAGGCAATGAGATGTGAAGGAAAGGAGATGTGAAGGGAAGGAGATGTGAAGGCAAGGAGATGTGAAGGGTAGGCAATGAGAAGGGAAGGGAAGGAGATGTGAAATGAAGGGAAAATAAAGTGAGCAGAAGAGAGGAGAGGAGAGGAGAGGAGAGGAGAGGAGAGGAGAGGAGACGAGGATATGTGGAGAGTTGTGAGGGAGAAAAGTATGAAGAATTTGAAGAGGAGAGAAAACAAGAGAAAGAAAGAGGATATTGGAAGAATGGAGAAAGAAAGGAAATGGAACGTGAGGGATTTGAAGATGACAGGCTTTGAAGGCAGGAGAAAGAGGACGGATATGGAGAGGTGATGTTCTCTCACAACACCAGTCATAGCTCTCTGCCAGCATAACGAACAATGGAGTCGTGTCGCTCCTCTCCCTGCTTTACAAAATGACAAGATCCACCGCTTGACAAATGGAACCTCTCATAGGTTACCTAGCAACTTGATAAAACTGTCTTGATTGCTGACGGCGTGATAAAGATGACCACATTCTGTGAAAAGTGGGGAAGAGTAGGTTCGAAATTTGACAAATTGTGTAAGTTGTGACAAAAAAGTGGTTGTTATATAGTACACAATCAAAGATGTCTCTCTCTCTCTCTCTCTCTCTCTCTCTGTCTCTCTCTCTCTCTCTCTCTCTCTCTCTCTGTCTCTCTGTCTGTCTGTCTCTCTCTCTCTGTCTCTCTGTCTGTCTGTCAGTCTCTCTCTCTCTCTCTCTGTCTCTCTCTCTCTCTCTCTGTCTCTCTGTCTGTCTGTCTCTCTCTCTATCTTTCTCTCTCTGTCTCTCTCTCTCTCTGTCTCTCTCTCTGTCTCTCTGTCTCTCTCTCTGTATCTCTGTCTGTCTGTCTCTCTCTCTCTCTCTCTGTCTCTCTCTCTCTCTGTCTCTCTCTCTCTCTCTCTCTCTGTCTCTCTCTCTCTCTGTCTCTTTCTGTCTCTCTCCCTCTCTCTGTCTCCCTCTATCTCTGTCTCTCTCTCTCTGTCTCCCTCTATATCTGTCTCTCTCTCTCTCTGTCTCTCTATCTCTGTCTCTCTCTCTATCTCTGACTCTCCTACCTTGGTCTGCTGTAACTATATATGTGAGTGAGATGTCAGTAAAATTCCTGAACTAAGTGTTTTCATCATTCTAGATCACAGTCAACAAGAAGAAGCACTGTGATGTGTGTGGACCCAAGAAGGACAGGAAGACACGGTACACATGCATCAAGTGCAATAAATACATTTGCAGCACAGACACAGTAAAACTCTGTCCCTCATGTGGTGTGTAGACGGGCCTGAATTGGTCTTCAATGGGGCTCATTTATCATTTCCATACAGTACTGTATGTAAAATGTGTCCTTCCAGTTTGTTCAGTTCAAAGCAATAAACATCAATAGTGACGACAACCTGGTCTCATTTATATTTGGTCAAGATAAACATGATATATTCCACCCATGTCTTGATTTGTTTAGAAAAAACACACAAGAAAACCCGAAGAGCACTTTTATTGATAAATGTGATATAGCAAATATTAACTGTCTATGTATATTAACCATGTATACTGTCTATATTAACCATGTATACTGTATACTGTCTATATTAACCATGTATACTGTATACTGCCTTCATTAACCATCTATACTGTATACTGTCTATATTAACCATGTATACTGTCTATATTAACCATGTATACTGTATACTGTCTATATTAACCATGTATACTGTCTATATTAACCATGTATACTGTCTATATTAACCATGTATACTGTATACTGTCTATATTAACCATGTATACTGTCTATATTAACCATCTATACTGTATACTGTCTATATTAACCATGTATACTGTCTATATTAACCATGTATACTGTCTATATTAACCATGTATACTGTATACTGCCTTCATTAACCATCTATACTGTATACTGTCTATATTAACCATGTATACTGTCTATATTAACCATGTATACTGTCTATATTAACCATGTATACTGTCTATATTAACCATGTATACTGTCTATATTAACCATCTATACTGTATACTGCCTACATTAACCATCTATACTGTATACTGTCTATATTAACCATGTATACTGTCTATATTAACCATGTATACTGTCTATATTAACCATGTATACTGTCTATATTAACCATCTATACTGTATACTGTCTATATTAACCATGTATACTGTCTATATTAACCATGTATACTGTCTATATTAACCATGTATACTGTATACTGTCTATATTAACCATGTATACTGTCTATATTAACCATGTATACTGTCTATATTAACCATGTATACTGCCTTCATTAACCATCTATACTGTATACTGTCTATATTAACCATCTATACTGTATACTGTCTATATTTACCATGTATACTGTATACTGCCTACATTAACAATCTATACTGTATACTGTCTATATTAACCATGTATACTGTCTATATTAACCATGTATACTGTCTATATTAACCATGTATACTGTCTATATTAACCATGTATACTGTCTATATTAACCATCTATACTGTATACTGTCTATATTTACCATGTATACTGTATACTGCCTACATTAACCATCTATACTGTATACTGTCTATATTTACCATGTATACTGTATACTGCCTACATTAACAATCTATACTGTATACTGTCTATATTAACCATGTATACTGTCTATATTAACCATGTATACTGTCTATATTAACCATGTATACTGTCTATATTAACCATCTATACTGTATACTGTCTATATTAACCATGTATACTGTCTATATTAACCATGTATACTGTCTATATTAACCATGTATACTGTATACTGTCTATATTAACCATGTATACTGTATACTGCCTTCATTAACCATCTATACTGTATACTGTCTATATTAACCATCTATACTGTATACTGTCTATATTTACCATGTATACTGTATACTGCCTACATTAACAATCTATACTGTATACTGTCTATATTAACCATGTATACTGTCTATATTAACCATGTATACTGTCTATATTAACCATGTATACTGTCTATATTAACCATGTATACTGTCTATATTAACCATCTATACTGTATACTGTCTATATTTACCATGTATACTGTATACTGCCTACATTAACCATCTATACTGTATACTGTCTATATTTACCATGTATACTGTATACTGCCTACATTAACAATCTATACTGTATACTGTCTATATTAACCATGTATACTGTCTATATTAACCATGTATACTGTCTATATTAACCATGTATACTGTCTATATTAACCATGTATACTGTCTATATTAACCATGTATACTGTATACTGTATATATTAACCATGTATACTGTCTATATTAACCATGTATACTGTCTATATTAACCATGTATACTGTCTATATTAACCATGTATACTGTATACTGTCTATATTAACCATGTATACTGTCTATATTAACCATCTATACTGTCTATATTAACCATGTATACTGTCTATATTAACCATGTATACTGTATACTGTATATATTAACCATGTATACTGTCTATATTAACCATGTATACTGTCTATATTAACCATGTATATTGTCTATATTAACCATGTATACTGTATACTGTCTATATTAACCATGTATACTGTCTATATTAACCATGTATACTGTCTATATTAACCATGTATACTGTCTATATTAACCATGTATACTGTATACTGTCTATATTAACCATGTATACTGTCTATATTAACCATGTATACTGTCTATATTAACCATGTATACTGTATACTGTCTATATTAACCATCTATACTGTATACTGTCTATATTAACCATGTATACTGTCTATATTAACCATCTATACTGTATACTTTCTATATTAACCATCTATACTGTATACTGTCTATATTAACCATGTATACTGTCTATATTAACCATGTATACTGTATACTGTCTATATTAACCATGTATACTGTCTATATTAACCATTTATACTGTCTATATTAACCATGTATACTGTATACTGTCTATATTAACCATGTATACTGTATACTGTCTATATTAACCATGTATACTGTCTATATTAACCATCTATACTGTATACTGTCTATATTAACCATGTATACTGTCTATATTAACCATCTATACTGTATACTGTCTATATTAACCATCTATACTGTATACTGTCTATATTAACCATATATACTGTCTATATTAACCATGTATACTGTATACTGTCTATATTAACCATGTATACTGTATACTCTCTATATTAACCATGTATACTGTCTATATTAACCATGTATACTGTCTATATTAACCATGTATACTGTATACTGTCTATATTAACCATGTATACTGTATACTGTCTATATTAACCATGTATACTGTCTATATTAACCATGTATACTGTCTATATTAACCATGTATACTGTATACTGTCTATATTAACCATCTATACTGTATACTGTCTATATTAACCATGTATACTGTCTATATTAACCATCTATACTGTATACTTTCTATATTAACCATCTATACTGTATACTGTCTATATTAACCATGTATACTGTCTATATTAACCATGTATACTGTATACTGTCTATATTAACCATGTATACTGTCTATATTAACCATTTATACTGTCTATATTAACCAGGTATACTGTCTATATTAACCATCTATACTGTATACTGTCTATATTAACCATCTATACTGTATACTGTCTATATTAACCATATATACTGTCTATATTAACCATGTATACTGTATACTGTCTATATTAACCATGTATACTGTCTATATTAACCATCTATACTGTATACTGTCTATATTAACCATGTATACTGTCTATATTAACCATCTATACTGTATACTGTCTATATTAACCATCTATACTGTATACTGTCTATATTAACCATATATACTGTCTATATTAACCATGTATACTGTATACTGTCTATATTAACCATGTATACTGTCTATATTAACCATCTATACTGTATACTGTCTATATTAACCATCTATACTGTATACTGTCTATATTAACCATGTATACTGTATACTGTCTATATTAACCATGTATACTGTCTATATTAACCATGTATACTGTCTATATTAACCATGTATACTTTTTTTTATTTTTTATTTTACCTTTATTTTACTAGGCAAGTCAGTTAAGAACAAATTCTTATTTTCAATGACGGCCTAGGAACAGTGGGTTAACTGCCTGTTCAGGGGCAGAACGACAGATTTTGTACCTTGTCAGCTCTGGGATTCGGTTACAAGTCCAATGCTCTAACCACTAGGCTACCCTGCCGCCCATACTGTATACTGTCTATATTAACCATGTATACTGTCTATATTAACCATCTATACTGTATACTTTCTATATTAACCATCTATACTGTATACTGTCTATATTAACCATGTATACTGTCTATATTAACCATGTATACTGTGTACTGTCTATATTAACCATGTATACTGTCTATATTAACCATTTATACTGTCTATATTAACCATGTATACTGTATACTGTCTATATTAACCATGTATACTGTCTATATTAACCATGTATACTGTCTATATTAACCATGTAAACTGTCTATATTAACCATGTATACTGTCTATATTAACCATGTATACTGTCTATATTAACCATGTATACTGTCTATATTAACCATGTATACTCTATACTGTCTATATTAACCATGTATACTGTATACTGTCTATATTAACCATGTATACTGTAAACTGTCTATATTAACCATGTATACTGTCTATATTAACCATGTATACTGTCTATATTAACCATGTATACTGTAAACTGTCTATATTAACCATGTATACTGTCTATATTAACCATGTATACTGTCTATATTAACCATGTATACTGTCTATATTAACCATCTATACTGTATACTGTCTATATTAACCATGTATACTGTAAACTGTCTATATTAACCATGTATACTGTCTATATTAACCATGTATACTGTATACTGTCTATATTAACCATGTATACTGTCTATATTAACCATGTATACTGTCTATATTAACCATGTATACTGTCTATATTAACCATCTATACTGTATACTGTCTATATTAACCATGTATACTGTCTATATTAACCATGTATACTGTCTATATTAACCATGTATACTGTAAACTGTCTATATTAACCATGTATACTGTCTATATTAACCATGTATACTGTCTATATTAACCATGTATACTGTCTATATTAACCATCTATACTGTATACTGTCTATATTAACCATGTATACTGTAAACTGTCTATATTAACCATGTATACTGTCTATATTAACCATGTATACTGTAAACTGTCTATATTAACCATGTATACTGTCTATATTAACCATCTATACTGTATACTGTCTATATTAACCATCTATACTGTATACTGTCTATATTAACCATCTATACTGTATACTGCCTACATTAACAATCTATACTGTATACTGTCTATATTAACCATGTATACTGTCTATATTAACCATCTATACTGTATACTGTCTATATTAACCATGTATACTGTAAACTGTCTATATTAACCATGTATACTGTCTATATTAACCATGTATACTGTAAACTGTCTATATTAACCATGTATACTGTCTATATTAACCATCTATACTGTATACTGTCTATATTAACCATCTATACTGTATACTGTCTATATTAACCATCTATACTGTATACTGCCTACATTAACAATCTATACTGTATACTGTCTATATTAACCATGTATACTGTATACTGTCTATATTAACCATGTATACTGTAAACTGTCTATATTAACCATGTATACTGTATACTGTCTATATTAACCATCTATACTGTATACTGTCTATATTAACCATGTATACTGTCTATATTAACCATGTATACTGTCTATATTAACCATGTATACTGTATACTGTCTATATTAACCATCTATACTGTATACTGTCTATATTAACCATGTATACTGTATACTGTCTATATTAACCATGTATACTGTCTATATTAACCATGTATACTGTATACTGTCTATATTAACCATGTATACTGTCTATATTAACCATGTATACTGTATACTGTCTATATTGACCATGTATACTGTCTATATTAACCATGTATACTGTATACTGTCTATATTAACCATGTATACTGTCTATATTAACCATCTATACTGTATACTGTCTATATTAACCATCTATACTGTATACTGTCTATATTAACCATCTATACTGTATACTGTCTATATTAACCATGTATACTGTCTATATTAACCATGTATACTGTCTATATTAACCATGTATACTGTCTATATTAACTATGTATACTGTATACTGTCTATATTAACCATGTATACTGTATACTGTCTATATTAACCATGTATACTGTCTATATTAACCATGTATACTGTCTATATTAACCATGTATACTGTCTATATTAACCATGTATACTGTCTATATTAACCATGTATACTGTATACTGTCTATATTAACCATGTATACTGTCTATATTAACCATGTATACTGTCTATATTAACCATGTATACTGTCTATATTAACTATGTATACTGTATACTGTCTATATTAACCATGTATACTGTATACTGTCTATATTAACCATGTATACTGTCTATATTAACCATGTATACTGTCTATATTAACCATGTATACTGTCTATATTAACCATGTATACTGTCTATATTAACCATGTATACTGTATACTGTCTATATTAACCATGTATACTGTCTATATTAACCATGTATACTGTCTATATTAACCATGTATACTGTCTATATTAACCATGTATACTGTATACTGTCTATATTAACCATGTATACTGTCTATATTAACCATGTATACTGTCTATATTAACCATGTATACTGTCTATATTAACCATGTATACTGTATACTGTCTATATTAACCATGTATACTGTCTATATTAACCATGTATACTGTATACTGTCTATATTAACCATGTATACTGTATACTGTCTATATTAACCATGTATACTGTCTATATTAACCATGTATACTGTCTATATTAACCATGTATACTGTCTATATTAACCATGTATACTGTATACTGTCTATATTAACCATGTATACTGTATACTGTCTATATTAACCATGTATACTGTCTATATTAACCATGTATACTGTCTATATTAACCATGTATACTGTCTATATTAACTATGTATACTGTATACTGTCTATATTAACCATGTATACTGTCTATATTAACTATGTATACTGTATACTGTCTATATTAACCATGTATACTGTCTATATTAACTATGTATACTGTATACTGTCTATATTAACCATGTATACTGTATACTG
Organism: Oncorhynchus clarkii lewisi; assembly: GCF_045791955.1. Lineage (NCBI taxonomy): Eukaryota > Metazoa > Chordata > Actinopteri > Salmoniformes > Salmonidae > Oncorhynchus > Oncorhynchus clarkii. Next base: position 73,272,080 of record NC_092164.1, on the reverse strand, counting down.
TCTATATTAACCATGTATACTGTCTATATTAACTATGTATACTGTATACTGTCTATATTAACCATGTATACTGTCTATATTAACCATGTATACTGTCTATATTAACTATGTATACTGTATACTGTCTATATTAACCATGTATACTGTATACTGTCTATATTAACCATGTATACTGTCTATATTAACTATGTATACTGTCTATATTAACCATGTATACTGTCTATATTAACCATGTATACTGTCTATATTAACTATGTATACTGTATACTGTCTATATTAACCATGTATACTGTATACTGTCTATATTAACCATGTATACTGTCTATATTAACTATGTATACTGTCTATATTAACCATGTATACTGTCTATATTAACTATGTATACTGTATACTGTCTATATTAACCATGTATACTGTCTATATTAACCATGTATACTGTATACTGTCTATATTAACCATGTATACTGTATACTGTATATATTAACCATGTATACTGTCTATATTAACCATGTATACTGTATACTATCTATATTAACCATGTATACTGTCTATATTAACCATGTATACTGTATACTGTCTATATTAACCATGTATACTGTATACTGTATATATTAACCATGTATACTGTCTATATTAACCATGTATACTGTATACTGTCTATATTAACCATGTATACTGTATACTGTCTATATTAACCATGTATACTGTATACTGTCTATATTAACCATGTATACTGTATACTGTCTATATTAACCATGTATACTGTATACTGTCTATATTAACCATGTATACTGTATACTGTCTATATTAACCATGTATACTGTATACTGTATATATTAACCATGTATACTGTATACTGCCTTCATTAACCATCTATACTGTATACTGTCTATATTAACCATGTATACTGTATACTGTATATATTAACCATGTATACTGTCTATATTAACCATGTATACTGTATACTGTATATATTAACCATGTATACTGTCTATATTAACCATGTATACTGTATACTATCTATATTAACCATGTATACTGTCTATATTAACCATGTATACTGTCTATATTAACCATGTATACTGTATACTGTATATATTAACCATGTATACTGTATACTGTCTATATTAACCATGTATACTGTATACTGTATATATTAACCATGTATACTGTATACTGTCTATATTAACCATGTATACTGTATACTGTATATATTAACCATGTATACTGTATACTGTCTATATTAACCATGTATACTGTCTATATTAACCATGTATACTGTCTATATTAACCATGTATACTGTATACTGTATATATTAACCATGTATACTGTATACTGTCTATATTAACCATGTATACTGTCTATATTAACCATGTATACTGTCTATATTAACCATGTATACTGTCTATATTAACCATGTATACTGTATATATTAACCATGTATACTGTCTATATTAACCATGTATACTGTCTATATTAACCATGTATACTGTATATATTAACCATGTATACTGTATACTGTCTATATTAACCATGTATACTGTATATATTAACCATGTATACTGTATACTGTATATATTAACCATGTATACTGTATACTGTCTATATTAACCATGTATACTGTATACTGTATATATTAACCATGTATACTGTCTATATTAACCATGTATACTGTCTATATTAACCATGTATACTGTATACTGTCTATATTAACCATGTATACTGTCTATATTAACCATGTATACTGTCTATATTAACCATGTATACTGTATACTGTCTATATTAACCATGTATACTGTCTATATTAACCATGTATACTGTCTATATTAACCATGTATACTGTATACTGTCTATATTAACCATGTATACTGTCTATATTAACCATGTATACTGTCTATATTAACCATGTATACTGTCTATATTAACCATGTATACTGTCTATATTAACCATGTATACTGTATATATTAACCATGTATACTGTCTATATTAACCATGTATACTGTCTATATTAACCATGTATACTGTATACTGTCTATATTAACCATGTATACTGTCTATATTAACCATGTATACTGTCTATATTAACCATGTATACTGTATACTGTCTATATTAACCATGTATACTGTCTATATTAACCATGTATACTGTCTATATTAACCATGTATACTGTCTATATTAACCATGTATACTGTATACTGTCTATATTAACCATGTATACTGTCTATATTAACCATGTATACTGTCTATATTAACCATGTATACTGTATACTGTCTATATTAACCATGTATACTGTCTATATTAACCATGTATACTGTCTATATTAACCATGTATACTGTATACTGTCTATATTAACCATGTATACTGTCTATATTAACCATGTATACTGTCTATATTAACCATGTATACTGTCTATATTAACCATGTATACTGTCTATATTAACCATGTATACTGTCTATATTAACCATGTATACTGTCTATATTAACCATGTATACTGTATACTGTCTATATTAACCATGTATACTGTCTATATTAACCATGTATACTGTCTATATTAACCATGTATACTGTATACTGTCTATATTAACCATGTATACTGTCTATATTAACCATGTATACTGTCTATATTAACCATGTATACTGTCTATATTAACCATGTATACTGTATACTGTCTATATTAACCATGTATACTGTCTATATTAACCATGTATACTGTATACTGTCTATATTAACCATGTATACTGTCTATATTAACCATGTATACTGTCTATATTAACCATGTATACTGTCTATATTAACCATGTATACTGTCTATATTAACCATGTATACTGTCTATATTAACCATGTATACTGTCTATATTAACCATGTATACTGTATACTGTCTATATTAACCATGTATACTGTCTATATTAACCATGTATACTGTCTATATTAACCATGTATACTGTATACTGTCTATATTAACCATGTATACTGTCTATATTAACCATGTATACTGTCTATATTAACCATGTATACTGTCTATATTAACTATGTATACTGTCTATATTAACCATGTATACTGTATACTGTCTATATTAACCATGTATACTGTCTATATTAACCATGTATACTGTCTATATTAACCATGTATACTGTATACTGTCTATATTAACCATGTATACTGTCTATATTAACCATGTATACTGTATACTGTCTATATTAACCATGTATACTGTCTATATTAACCATGTATACTGTCTATATTAACCATGTATACTGTCTATATTAACCATGTATACTGTCTATATTAACCATCTATACTGTATACTGTCTATATTAACCATGTATACTGTCTATATTAACCATGTATACTGTATACTGTCTATATTAACCATGTATACTGTCTATATTAACCATGTATACTGTCTATATTAACCATGTATACTGTATACTGTCTATATTAACCATGTATACTGTAAACTGTCTATATTAACCATGTATACTGTCTATATTAACCATGTATACTGTCTATATTAACCATGTATACTGTCTATATTAACCATGTATACTGTCTATATTAACCATGTATACTGTCTATATTAACCATGTATACTGTCTATATTAACCATGTATACTGTCTATATTAACCATGTATACTGTATACTGTCTATATTAACCATGTATACTGTAAACTGTCTATATTAACCATGTATACTGTCTATATTAACCATGTATACTGTCTATATTAACCATGTATACTGTCTATATTAACCATGTAAACTGTCTATATTAACCATGTATACTGTCTATATTAACCATGTATACTGTCTATATTAACCATGTATACTGTCTATATTAACCATGTATACTGTCTATATTAACCATGTATACTGTCTATATTAACCATGTATACTGTCTATATTAACCATGTATACTGTCTATATTAACCATGTATACTGTCTATATTAACCATGTATACTGTCTATATTAACCATGTATACTGTCTATATTAACCATGTATACTGTCTATATTAACCATGTATACTGTCTATATTAACCATGTATACTGTATACTGTCTATATTAACCATGTATACTGTCTATATTAACCATGTATACTGTCTATATTAACCATGTATACTGTCTATATTAACCATGTATACTGTATACTGTCTATATTAACCATGTATACTGTCTATATTAACCATGTATACTGTCTATATTAACCATGTATACTGTCTATATTAACCATGTATACTGTCTATATTAACCATGTATACTGTCTATATTAACCATGTATACTGTCTATATTAACCATCTATACTGTATACTGTCTATATTAACCATCTATACTGTATACTGTCTATATTAACCATGTATACTGTCTATATTAACCATGTATACTGTATACTGTCTATATTAACCATGTATACTGTCTATATTAACCATGTATACTGTATACTGTCTATATTAACCATGTATAGTGTCTATATTAACCATGTATACTGTCTATATTAACCATGTATACTGTCTATATTAACCATGTATACTGTCTATATTAACCATGTATACTGTCTATATTAACCATGTATACTGTCTATATTAACCATCTATACTGTATACTGTCTATATTAACCATGTATACTGTCTATATTAACCATGTATACTGTATACTGTCTATATTAACCATGTATAGTGTCTATATTAACCATGTATACTGTCTATATTAACCATGTATACTGTCTATATTAACCATGTATACTGTCTATATTAACCATGTATACTGTCTATATTAACCATGTATACTGTCTATATTAACCATCTATACTGTATACTGTCTATATTAACCATGTATACTGTCTATATTAACCATGTATACTGTATACTGTCTATATTAACCATGTATAGTGTCTATATTAACCATGTATACTGTCTATATTAACCATGTATACTGTCTATATTAACCATGTATACTGTCTATATTAACCATGTATACTGTCTATATTAACCATGTATACTGTCTATATTAACCATCTATACTGTATACTGTCTATATTAACCATCTATACTGTATACTGTCTATATTAACCATCTATACTGTATACTGTCTATATTAACCATGTATACTGTCTATATTAACCATGTATACTGTATACTGTCTATATTAACCATGTATACTGTCTATATTAACCATGTATACTGTCTATATTAACCATGTATACTGTCTATATTAACCATCTATACTGTCTATATTAACCATCTATACTGTATACTGTCTATATTAACCATGTATAGTGTCTATATTAACCATGTATACTGTCTATATTAACCATGTATACTGTCTATATTAACCATGTATACTGTCTATATTAACCATGTATACTGTCTATATTAACCATGTATACTGTCTATATTAACCATCTATACTGTATACTGTCTATATTAACCATGTATACTGTCTATATTAACCATGTATACTGTATACTGTCTATATTAACCATGTATAGTGTCTATATTAACCATGTATACTGTCTATATTAACCATGTATACTGTCTATATTAACCATGTATACTGTCTATATTAACCATGTATACTGTCTATATTAACCATGTATACTGTCTATATTAACCATCTATACTGTATACTGTCTATATTAACCATCTATACTGTATACTGTCTATATTAACCATCTATACTGTATACTGTCTATATTAACCATGTATACTGTCTATATTAACCATGTATACTGTATACTGTCTATATTAACCATGTATACTGTCTATATTAACCATGTATACTGTCTATATTAACCATGTATACTGTCTATATTAACCATCTATACTGTCTATATTAACCATCTATACTGTATACTGTCTATATTAACCATGTATACTGTCTATATTAACCATGTATACTGTATACTGTCTATATTAACCATGTATACTGTCTATATTAACCATGTATACTGTCTATATTAACCATGTATACTGTCTATATTAACCATGTATACTGTATACTGTCTATATTAACCATGTATACTGTCTATATTAACCATGTATACTGTCTATATTAACCATGTATACTGTCTATATTAACCATGTATACTGTCTATATTAACCATGTATACTGTCTATATTAACCATGTATACTGTCTATATTAACCATGTATAGTGTCTATATTAACCATGTATACTGTCTATATTAACCATGTATACTGTCTATATTAACCATGTATACTGTCTATATTAACCATGTATACTGTCTATATTAACCATGTATACTGTCTATATTAACCATCTATACTGTATACTGTCTATATTAACCATGTATACTGTCTATATTAACCATGTATACTGTATACTGTCTATATTAACCATGTATAGTGTCTATATTAACCATGTATACTGTCTATATTAACCATGTATACTGTCTATATTAACCATGTATACTGTCTATATTAACCATGTATACTGTCTATATTAACCATGTATACTGTCTATATTAACCATCTATACTGTATACTGTCTATATTAACCATCTATACTGTATACTGTCTATATTAACCATCTATACTGTATACTGTCTATATTAACCATGTATACTGTCTATATTAACCATGTATACTGTATACTGTCTATATTAACCATGTATACTGTCTATATTAACCATGTATACTGTCTATATTAACCATGTATACTGTCTATATTAACCATCTATACTGTCTATATTAACCATCTATACTGTATACTGTCTATATTAACCATGTATACTGTCTATATTAACCATGTATACTGTATACTGTCTATATTAACCATGTATACTGTCTATATTAACCATGTATACTGTCTATATTAACCATGTATACTGTCTATATTAACCATGTATACTGTATACTGTCTATATTAACCATGTATACTGTCTATATTAACCATGTATACTGTCTATATTAACCATGTATACTGTCTATATTAACCATGTATACTGTCTATATTAACCATGTATACTGTCTATATTAACCATGTATACTGTCTATATTAACCATGTATACTGTCTATATTAACCATGTATACTGTCTATATTAACCATGTATACTGTCTATATTAACCATGTATACTGTCTATATTAACCATGTATACTGTATACTGTCTATATTAACCATCTATACTGTATACTGTCTATATTAACCATCTATACTGTATACTGTCTATATTAACCATGTATACTGTCTATATTAACCATGTATACTGTCTATATTAACCATGTATACTGTATACTGTCTATATTAACCATGTATACTGTATACTGACTATATTAACCATGTATACTGTATACTGTCTATATTAACCATGTATACTGTCTATATTAACCATGTATACTGTATACTGTCTATATTAACCATGTATACTGTATACTGTCTATATTAACCATGTATACTGTCTATATTAACCATGTATACTGTATACTGTCTATATTAACCATGTATACTGTCTATATTAACCATGTATACTGTCTATATTAACCATGTATACTGTATACTGTCTATATTAACCATGTATACTGTATACTGTCTATATTAACCATGTATACTGTATACTGTCTATATTAACCATGTATACTGTCTATATTAACCATGTATACTGTATACTGTCTATATTAACCATGTATACTGTCTATATTAACCATGTATACTGTATACTGTCTATATTAACCATGTATACTGTCTATATTAACCATGTATACTGTCTATATTAACCATGTATACTGTCTATATTAACCATGTATACTGTATACTGTCTATATTAACCATGTATACTGTATACTGTCTATATTAACCATGTATACTGTCTATATTAACCATGTATACTGTCTATATTAACCATGTATACTGTCTATATTAACCATGTATACTGTCTATATTAACCATGTATACTGTCTATATTAACCATGTATACTGTATACTGTCTATATTAACCATGTATACTGTCTATATTAACCATGTATACTGTCTATATTAACCATGTATACTGTATACTGTCTATATTAACCATGTATACTGTCTATATTAACCATGTATACTGTCTATATTAACCATGTATACTGTATACTGTCTATATTAACCATGTATACTGTCTATATTAACCATCTATACTGTATACTGTCTATATTAACCATCTATACTGTATACTGTCTATATTAACCATGTATACTGTGTACTGTCTATATTAACCATGTATACTGTCTATATTAACCATCTATACTGTCTATATTAACCATGTATACTGTCTATATTAACCATGTATACTGTCTATATTAACCATGTATACTGTCTATATTAACCATGTATACTGTATACTGTCTATATTAACCATGTATACTGTCTATATTAACCATGTATACTGTCTATATTAACCATGTATACTGTATACTGTCTATATTAACCATCTATACTGTATACTGTCTATATTAACCATGTATACTGTCTATATTAACCATGTATACTGTCTATATTAACCATGTATACTGTCTATATTAACCATGTATACTGTCTATATTAACCATGTATACTGTCTATATTAACCATGTATACTGTCTATATTAACCATGTATACTGTCTATATTAACCATGTATACTGTCTATATTAACCATCTATACTGTATACTGTCTATATTAACCATGTATACTGTCTATATTAACCATGTATACTGTCTATATTAACCATGTATACTGTCTATATTAACCATGTATACTGTCTATATTAACCATGTATACTGTCTATATTAACCATGTATACTGTCTATATTAACCATGTATACTGTCTATATTAACCATGTATACTGTCTATATTAACCATCTATACTGTATACTGTCTATATTAACCATCTATACTGTATACTGTCTATATTAACCATGTATACTGTCTATATTAACCATGTATACTGTCTATATTAACCATCTATACTGTCTATATTAACCATGTATACTGTCTATATTAACCATCTATACTGTATACTGTCTATATTAACCATGTATACTGTCTATATTAACCATCTATACTGTATACTGTCTATATTAACCATGTATACTGTATACTGTCTATATTAACCATGTATACTGTCTATATTAACCATGTATACTGTCTATATTAACCATCTATACTGTCTATATTAACCATGTATACTGTCTATATTAACCATGTATACTGTCTATATTAACCATGTATACTGTCTATATTAACCATGTATACTGTCTATATTAACCATGTATACTGTATACTGTCTATATTAACCATGTATACTGTCTATATTAACCATGTATACTGTCTATATTAACCATGTATACTGTATACTGTCTATATTAACCATGTATACTGTCTATATTAACCATGTATACTGTCTATATTAACCATGTATACTGTATACTGTCTATATTAACCATGTATACTGTCTATATTAACCATGTATACTGTATACTGTCTATATTAACCATGTATACTGTCTATATTAACCATGTATACTGTCTATATTAACCATGTATACTGTATACTGTCTATATTAACCATGTATACTGTCTATATTAACCATGTATACTGTCTATATTAACCATGTATACTGTCTATATTAACCATGTATACTGTCTATATTAACCATGTATACTGTCTATATTAACCATGTATACTGTCTATATTAACCATCTATACTGTATACTGTCTATATTAACCATGTATACTGTCTATATTAACCATGTATACTGTCTATATTAACCATGTATACTGTATACTGTCTATATTAACCATGTATACTGTCTATATTAACCATGTATACTGTCTATATTAACCATGTATACTGTATACTGTCTATATTAACCATCTATACTGTATACTGTCTATATTAACCATGTATACTGTCTATATTAACCATGTATACTGTCTATATTAACCATGTATACTGTCTATATTAACCATGTATACTGTCTATATTAACCATGTATACTGTCTATATTAACCATGTATACTGTATACTGTCTATATTAACCATGTATACTGTCTATATTAACCATGTATACTGTCTATATTAACCATGTATACTGTCTATATTAACCATGTATACTGTCTATATTAACCATCTATACTGTCTATATTAACCATGTATACTGTCTATATTAACCATGTATACTGTCTATATTAACCATGTATACTGTCTATATTAACCATGTATACTGTATACTGTCTATATTAACCATCTATACTGTATACTGTCTATATTAACCATCTATACTGTATACTGTCTATATTAACCATGTATACTGTCTATATTAACCATGTATACTGTCTATATTAACCATGTATACTGTATACTGTCTATATTAACCATGTATACTGTATACTGCCTATATTAACCATGTATACTGTATACTGTCTATATTAACCATGTATACTGTCTATATTAACCATGTATACTGTATACTGTCTATATTAACCATGTATACTGTATACTGTCTATATTAACCATGTATACTGTCTATATTAACCATGTATACTGTATACTGTCTATATTAACCATGTATACTGTCTATATTAACCATGTATACTGTCTATATTAACCATGTATACTGTATACTGTCTATATTAACCATGTATACTGTATACTGTCTATATTAACCATGTATACTGTATACTGTCTATATTAACCATGTATACTGTCTATATTAACCATGTATACTGTATACTGTCTATATTAACCATGTATACTGTCTATATTAACCATGTATACTGTATACTGTCTATATTAACCATGTATACTGTCTATATTAACCATGTATACTGTCTATATTAACCATGTATACTGTCTATATTAACCATGTATACTGTATACTGTCTATATTAACCATGTATACTGTATACTGTCTATATTAACCATGTATACTGTCTATATTAACCATGTATACTGTCTATATTAACCATGTATACTGTCTATATTAACCATGTATACTGTCTATATTAACCATGTATACTGTCTATATTAACCATGTATACTGTATACTGTCTATATTAACCATGTATACTGTCTATATTAACCATGTATACTGTCTATATTAACCATGTATACTGTATACTGTCTATATTAACCATGTATACTGTCTATATTAACCATGTATACTGTCTATATTAACCATGTATACTGTATACTGTCTATATTAACCATGTATACTGTCTATATTAACCATCTATACTGTATACTGTCTATATTAACCATCTATACTGTATACTGTCTATATTAACCATGTATACTGTGTACTGTCTATATTAACCATGTATACTGTCTATATTAACCATCTATACTGTCTATATTAACCATGTATACTGTCTATATTAACCATGTATACTGTCTATATTAACCATGTATACTGTCTATATTAACCATGTATACTGTATACTGTCTATATTAACCATGTATACTGTCTATATTAACCATGTATACTGTCTATATTAACCATGTATACTGTATACTGTCTATATTAACCATCTATACTGTATACTGTCTATATTAACCATGTATACTGTCTATATTAACCATGTATACTGTCTATATTAACCATGTATACTGTCTATATTAACCATGTATACTGTCTATATTAACCATGTATACTGTCTATATTAACCATGTATACTGTCTATATTAACCATGTATACTGTCTATATTAACCATGTATACTGTCTATATTAACCATCTATACTGTATACTGTCTATATTAACCATGTATACTGTCTATATTAACCATGTATACTGTCTATATTAACCATGTATACTGTCTATATTAACCATGTATACTGTCTATATTAACCATGTATACTGTCTATATTAACCATGTATACTGTCTATATTAACCATGTATACTGTCTATATTAACCATGTATACTGTCTATATTAACCATCTATACTGTATACTGTCTATATTAACCATCTATACTGTATACTGTCTATATTAACCATGTATACTGTCTATATTAACCATGTATACTGTCTATATTAACCATCTATACTGTCTATATTAACCATGTATACTGTCTATATTAACCATCTATACTGTATACTGTCTATATTAACCATGTATACTGTCTATATTAACCATCTATACTGTATACTGTCTATATTAACCATGTATACTGTATACTGTCTATATTAACCATGTATACTGTCTATATTAACCATGTATACTGTCTATATTAACCATCTATACTGTCTATATTAACCATGTATACTGTCTATATTAACCATGTATACTGTCTATATTAACCATGTATACTGTCTATATTAACCATGTATACTGTCTATATTAACCATGTATACTGTATACTGTCTATATTAACCATGTATACTGTCTATATTAACCATGTATACTGTCTATATTAACCATGTATACTGTATACTGTCTATATTAACCATGTATACTGTCTATATTAACCATGTATACTGTCTATATTAACCATGTATACTGTCTATATTAACCATGTATACTGTCTATATTAACCATGTATACTGTCTATATTAACCATGTATACTGTCTATATTAACCATGTATACTGTCTATATTAACCATGTATACTGTCTATATTAACCATGTATACTGTATACTGTCTATATTAACCATGTATACTGTCTATATTAACCATGTATACTGTATACTGTCTATATTAACCATGTATACTGTCTATATTAACCATGTATACTGTCTATATTAACCATGTATACTGTCTATATTAACCATGTATACTGTCTATATTAACCATGTATACTGTCTATATTAACCATGTATACTGTCTATATTAACCATCTATACTGTATACTGTCTATATTAACCATGTATACTGTCTATATTAACCATGTATACTGTCTATATTAACCATGTATACTGTATACTGTCTATATTAACCATGTATACTGTCTATATTAACCATGTATACTGTCTATATTAACCATGTATACTGTATACTGTCTATATTAACCATCTATACTGTATACTGTCTATATTAACCATGTATACTGTCTATATTAACCATGTATACTGTCTATATTAACCATGTATACTGTCTATATTAACCATGTATACTGTCTATATTAACCATGTATACTGTCTATATTAACCATGTATACTGTATACTGTCTATATTAACCATGTATACTGTCTATATTAACCATGTATACTGTCTATATTAACCATGTATACTGTCTATATTAACCATGTATACTGTCTATATTAACCATCTATACTGTCTATATTAACCATGTATACTGTCTATATTAACCATGTATACTGTCTATATTAACCATGTATACTGTCTATATTAACCATGTATACTGTATACTGTCTATATTAACCATGTATACTGTCTATATTAACCATGTATACTGTCTATATTAACCATGTATACTGTCTATATTAACCATGTATACTGTCTATATTAACCATGTATACTGTCTATATTAACCATGTATACTGTCTATATTAACCATGTATACTGTATACTGTCTATATTAACCATGTATACTGTCTATATTAACCATGTATACTGTCTATATTAACCATGTATACTGTCTATATTAACCATGTATACTGTCTATATTAACTATGTATACTGTCTATATTAACCATGTATACTGTCTATATTAACCATGTATACTGTCTATATTAACCATGTATACTGTCTATATTAACCATCTATACTGTAAACTGTCTATATTAACCATCTATACTGTATACTGTCTATATTAACCATGTATACTGTCTATATTAACCATGTATACTGTCTATATTAACCATGTATACTGTCTATATTAACCATGTATACTGTCTATATTAACCATGTATACTGTCTATATTAACCATGTATACTGTCTATATTAACCATGTATACTGTCTATATTAACCATGTATACTGTATACTGTCTATATTAACCATGTATACTGTCTATATTAACCATGTATACTCTATACTGTCTATATTAACCATGTATACTGTCTATATTAACCATGTATACTGTCTATATTAACCATGTATACTGTCTATATTAACCATGTATACTGTCTATATTAACCATGTATACTCTATACTGTCTATATTAACCATGTATACTGTCTATATTAACCATGTATACTGTCTATATTAACCATGTATACTGTATACTGTCTATATTAACCATGTATACTGTCTATATTAACCATGTATACTCTATACTGTCTATATTAACCATGTATACTGTCTATATTAACCATGTATACTGTCTATATTAACCATGTATACTGTCTATATTAACCATGTATACTGTCTATATTAACCATGTATACTGTATACTGTCTATATTAACCATGTATACTGTCTATATTAACCATGTATACTGTCTATATTAACCATGTATACTGTATACTGTCTATATTAACCATGTATACTGTCTATATTAACCATGTATACTGTCTATATTAACCATGTATACTGTCTATATTAACCATGTATACTGTCTATATTAACCATGTATACTGTATACTGTCTATATTAACCATGTATACTGTCTATATTAACCATGTATACTGTCTATATTAACCATGTATACTGTCTATATTAACCATGTATACTGTCTATATTAACTATGTATACTGTCTATATTAACCATGTATACTGTCTATATTAACCATGTATACTGTCTATATTAACCATGTATACTGTCTATATTAACCATCTATACTGTAAACTGTCTATATTAACCATCTATACTGTATACTGTCTATATTAACCATGTATACTGTCTATATTAACCATGTATACTGTCTATATTAACCATGTATACTGTCTATATTAACCATGTATACTGTCTATATTAACCATGTATACTGTCTATATTAACCATGTATACTGTCTATATTAACCATGTATACTGTCTATATTAACCATGTATACTGTATACTGTCTATATTAACCATGTATACTGTCTATATTAACCATGTATACTCTATACTGTCTATATTAACCATGTATACTGTCTATATTAACCATGTATACTGTCTATATTAACCATGTATACTGTCTATATTAACCATGTATACTGTCTATATTAACCATGTATACTCTATACTGTCTATATTAACCATGTATACTGTCTATATTAACCATGTATACTGTCTATATTAACCATGTATACTGTATACTGTCTATATTAACCATGTATACTGTCTATATTAACCATGTATACTCTATACTGTCTATATTAACCATGTATACTGTCTATATTAACCATGTATACTGTCTATATTAACCATGTATACTGTCTATATTAACCATGTATACTGTCTATATTAACCATGTATACTCTATACTGTCTATATTAACCATGTATACTGTCTATATTAACCATGTATACTGTCTATATTAACCATGTATACTGTCTATATTAACCATGTATACTGTCTATATTAACCATGTATACTGTATACTGTCTATATTAACCATGTATACTGTCTATATTAACCATGTATACTCTATACTGTCTATATTAACCATGTATACTGTCTATATTAACCATGTATACTGTCTATATTAACCATGTATACTGTCTATATTAACCATGTATACTGTCTATATTAACCATGTATACTCTATACTGTCTATATTAACCATGTATACTGTCTATATTAACCATGTATACTGTCTATATTAACCATGTATACTGTATACTGTCTATATTAACCATGTATACTGTCTATATTAACCATGTATACTCTATACTGTCTATATTAACCATGTATACTGTCTATATTAACCATGTATACTGTCTATATTAACCATGTATACTGTCTATATTAACCATGTATACTGTCTATATTAACCATGTATACTCTATACTGTCTATATTAACCATGTATACTGTCTATATTAACCATGTATACTGTCTATATTAACCATGTATACTGTCTATATTAACCATGTATACTGTCTATATTAACCATGTATACTGTCTATATTAACCATGTATACTGTCTATATTAACCATGTATACTGTCTATATTAACCATGTATACTGTCTATATTAACCATGTATACTGTCTATATTAACCATGTATACTGTATACTGTCTATATTAACCATGTATACTGTCTATATTAACCATGTATACTGTCTATATTAACCATGTATACTGTCTATATTAACCATGTATACTGTCTATATTAACCATGTATACTGTCTATATTAACCATGTATACTGTCTATATTAACCATGTATACTGTCTATATTAACCATGTATACTGTCTATATTAACCATCTATACTGTCTATATTAACCATGTATACTGTCTATATTAACCATGTATACTGTCTATATTAACCATGTATACTGTCTATATTAACCATGTATACTGTATACTGTCTATATTAACCATCTATACTGTATACTGTCTATATTAACCATCTATACTGTATACTGTCTATATTAACCATGTATACTGTCTATATTAACCATGTATACTGTCTATATTAACCATGTATACTGTATACTGTCTATATTAACCATGTATACTGTATACTGCCTATATTAACCATGTATACTGTATACTGTCTATATTAACCATGTATACTGTCTATATTAACCATGTATACTGTATACTGTCTATATTAACCATGTATACTGTATACTGTCTATATTAACCATGTATACTGTCTATATTAACCATGTATACTGTATACTGTCTATATTAACCATGTATACTGTCTATATTAACCATGTATACTGTCTATATTAACCATGTATACTGTATACTGTCTATATTAACCATGTATACTGTATACTGTCTATATTAACCATGTATACTGTATACTGTCTATATTAACCATGTATACTGTCTATATTAACCATGTATACTGTATACTGTCTATATTAACCATGTATACTGTCTATATTAACCATGTATACTGTATACTGTCTATATTAACCATGTATACTGTCTATATTAACCATGTATACTGTCTATATTAACCATGTATACTGTCTATATTAACCATGTATACTGTATACTGTCTATATTAACCATGTATACTGTATACTGTCTATATTAACCATGTATACTGTCTATATTAACCATGTATACTGTCTATATTAACCATGTATACTGTCTATATTAACCATGTATACTGTCTATATTAACCATGTATACTGTCTATATTAACCATGTATACTGTATACTGTCTATATTAACCATGTATACTGTCTATATTAACCATGTATACTGTCTATATTAACCATGTATACTGTATACTGTCTATATTAACCATGTATACTGTCTATATTAACCATGTATACTGTCTATATTAACCATGTATACTGTATACTGTCTATATTAACCATGTATACTGTCTATATTAACCATCTATACTGTATACTGTCTATATTAACCATCTATACTGTATACTGTCTATATTAACCATGTATACTGTGTACTGTCTATATTAACCATGTATACTGTCTATATTAACCATCTATACTGTCTATATTAACCATGTATACTGTCTATATTAACCATGTATACTGTCTATATTAACCATGTATACTGTCTATATTAACCATGTATACTGTATACTGTCTATATTAACCATGTATACTGTCTATATTAACCATGTATACTGTCTATATTAACCATGTATACTGTATACTGTCTATATTAACCATCTATACTGTATACTGTCTATATTAACCATGTATACTGTCTATATTAACCATGTATACTGTCTATATTAACCATGTATACTGTCTATATTAACCATGTATACTGTCTATATTAACCATGTATACTGTCTATATTAACCATGTATACTGTCTATATTAACCATGTATACTGTCTATATTAACCATGTATACTGTCTATATTAACCATCTATACTGTATACTGTCTATATTAACCATGTATACTGTCTATATTAACCATGTATACTGTCTATATTAACCATGTATACTGTCTATATTAACCATGTATACTGTCTATATTAACCATGTATACTGTCTATATTAACCATGTATACTGTCTATATTAACCATGTATACTGTCTATATTAACCATGTATACTGTCTATATTAACCATCTATACTGTATACTGTCTATATTAACCATCTATACTGTATACTGTCTATATTAACCATGTATACTGTCTATATTAACCATGTATACTGTCTATATTAACCATCTATACTGTCTATATTAACCATGTATACTGTCTATATTAACCATCTATACTGTATACTGTCTATATTAACCATGTATACTGTCTATATTAACCATCTATACTGTATACTGTCTATATTAACCATGTATACTGTATACTGTCTATATTAACCATGTATACTGTCTATATTAACCATGTATACTGTCTATATTAACCATCTATACTGTCTATATTAACCATGTATACTGTCTATATTAACCATGTATACTGTCTATATTAACCATGTATACTGTCTATATTAACCATGTATACTGTCTATATTAACCATGTATACTGTATACTGTCTATATTAACCATGTATACTGTCTATATTAACCATGTATACTGTCTATATTAACCATGTATACTGTATACTGTCTATATTAACCATGTATACTGTCTATATTAACCATGTATACTGTCTATATTAACCATGTATACTGTCTATATTAACCATGTATACTGTCTATATTAACCATGTATACTGTCTATATTAACCATGTATACTGTCTATATTAACCATGTATACTGTCTATATTAACCATGTATACTGTCTATATTAACCATGTATACTGTATACTGTCTATATTAACCATGTATACTGTCTATATTAACCATGTATACTGTATACTGTCTATATTAACCATGTATACTGTCTATATTAACCATGTATACTGTCTATATTAACCATGTATACTGTCTATATTAACCATGTATACTGTCTATATTAACCATGTATACTGTCTATATTAACCATGTATACTGTCTATATTAACCATCTATACTGTATACTGTCTATATTAACCATGTATACTGTCTATATTAACCATGTATACTGTCTATATTAACCATGTATACTGTATACTGTCTATATTAACCATGTATACTGTCTATATTAACCATGTATACTGTCTATATTAACCATGTATACTGTATACTGTCTATATTAACCATCTATACTGTATACTGTCTATATTAACCATGTATACTGTCTATATTAACCATGTATACTGTCTATATTAACCATGTATACTGTCTATATTAACCATGTATACTGTCTATATTAACCATGTATACTGTCTATATTAACCATGTATACTGTATACTGTCTATATTAACCATGTATACTGTCTATATTAACCATGTATACTGTCTATATTAACCATGTATACTGTCTATATTAACCATGTATACTGTCTATATTAACCATCTATACTGTCTATATTAACCATGTATACTGTCTATATTAACCATGTATACTGTCTATATTAACCATGTATACTGTCTATATTAACCATGTATACTGTATACTGTCTATATTAACCATGTATACTGTCTATATTAACCATGTATACTGTCTATATTAACCATGTATACTGTCTATATTAACCATGTATACTGTCTATATTAACCATGTATACTGTCTATATTAACCATGTATACTGTCTATATTAACCATGTATACTGTATACTGTCTATATTAACCATGTATACTGTCTATATTAACCATGTATACTGTCTATATTAACCATGTATACTGTCTATATTAACCATGTATACTGTCTATATTAACTATGTATACTGTCTATATTAACCATGTATACTGTCTATATTAACCATGTATACTGTCTATATTAACCATGTATACTGTCTATATTAACCATCTATACTGTAAACTGTCTATATTAACCATCTATACTGTATACTGTCTATATTAACCATGTATACTGTCTATATTAACCATGTATACTGTCTATATTAACCATGTATACTGTCTATATTAACCATGTATACTGTCTATATTAACCATGTATACTGTCTATATTAACCATGTATACTGTCTATATTAACCATGTATACTGTCTATATTAACCATGTATACTGTATACTGTCTATATTAACCATGTATACTGTCTATATTAACCATGTATACTCTATACTGTCTATATTAACCATGTATACTGTCTATATTAACCATGTATACTGTCTATATTAACCATGTATACTGTCTATATTAACCATGTATACTGTCTATATTAACCATGTATACTCTATACTGTCTATATTAACCATGTATACTGTCTATATTAACCATGTATACTGTCTATATTAACCATGTATACTGTATACTGTCTATATTAACCATGTATACTGTCTATATTAACCATGTATACTCTATACTGTCTATATTAACCATGTATACTGTCTATATTAACCATGTATACTGTCTATATTAACCATGTATACTGTCTATATTAACCATGTATACTGTCTATATTAACCATGTATACTGTATACTGTCTATATTAACCATGTATACTGTCTATATTAACCATGTATACTGTCTATATTAACCATGTATACTGTATACTGTCTATATTAACCATGTATACTGTCTATATTAACCATGTATACTGTCTATATTAACCATGTATACTGTCTATATTAACCATGTATACTGTCTATATTAACCATGTATACTGTATACTGTCTATATTAACCATGTATACTGTCTATATTAACCATGTATACTGTCTATATTAACCATGTATACTGTCTATATTAACCATGTATACTGTCTATATTAACTATGTATACTGTCTATATTAACCATGTATACTGTCTATATTAACCATGTATACTGTCTATATTAACCATGTATACTGTCTATATTAACCATCTATACTGTAAACTGTCTATATTAACCATCTATACTGTATACTGTCTATATTAACCATGTATACTGTCTATATTAACCATGTATACTGTCTATATTAACCATGTATACTGTCTATATTAACCATGTATACTGTCTATATTAACCATGTATACTGTCTATATTAACCATGTATACTGTCTATATTAACCATGTATACTGTCTATATTAACCATGTATACTGTATACTGTCTATATTAACCATGTATACTGTCTATATTAACCATGTATACTCTATACTGTCTATATTAACCATGTATACTGTCTATATTAACCATGTATACTGTCTATATTAACCATGTATACTGTCTATATTAACCATGTATACTGTCTATATTAACCATGTATACTCTATACTGTCTATATTAACCATGTATACTGTCTATATTAACCATGTATACTGTCTATATTAACCATGTATACTGTATACTGTCTATATTAACCATGTATACTGTCTATATTAACCATGTATACTCTATACTGTCTATATTAACCATGTATACTGTCTATATTAACCATGTATACTGTCTATATTAACCATGTATACTGTCTATATTAACCATGTATACTGTCTATATTAACCATGTATACTCTATACTGTCTATATTAACCATGTATACTGTCTATATTAACCATGTATACTGTCTATATTAACCATGTATACTGTCTATATTAACCATGTATACTGTCTATATTAACCATGTATACTGTATACTGTCTATATTAACCATGTATACTGTCTATATTAACCATGTATACTCTATACTGTCTATATTAACCATGTATACTGTCTATATTAACCATGTATACTGTCTATATTAACCATGTATACTGTCTATATTAACCATGTATACTGTCTATATTAACCATGTATACTCTATACTGTCTATATTAACCATGTATACTGTCTATATTAACCATGTATACTGTCTATATTAACCATGTATACTGTATACTGTCTATATTAACCATGTATACTGTCTATATTAACCATGTATACTCTATACTGTCTATATTAACCATGTATACTGTCTATATTAACCATGTATACTGTCTATATTAACCATGTATACTGTCTATATTAACCATGTATACTGTCTATATTAACCATGTATACTCTATACTGTCTATATTAACCATGTATACTGTCTATATTAACCATGTATACTGTCTATATTAACCATGTATACTGTCTATATTAACCATGTATACTGTCTATATTAACCATGTATACTGTCTATATTAACCATGTATACTGTCTATATTAACCATGTATACTGTCTATATTAACCATGTATACTGTCTATATTAACCATGTATACTGTCTATATTAACCATGTATACTGTATACTGTCTATATTAACCATGTATACTGTCTATATTAACCATGTATACTGTCTATATTAACCATGTATACTGTCTATATTAACCATGTATACTGTCTATATTAACCATGTATACTGTCTATATTAACCATGTATACTGTCTATATTAACCATGTATACTGTCTATATTAACCATGTATACTGTCTATATTAACCATGTATACTGTCTATATTAACCATGTATACTGTCTATATTAACCATGTATACTGTCTATATTAACCATGTATACTGTCTATATTAACCATGTATACTGTCTATATTAACCATGTATACTGTCTATATTAACCATGTATACTGTCTATATTAACCATGTATACTGTCTATATTAACCATGTATACTGTCTATATTAACCATGTATACTGTCTATATTAACCATGTATACTGTCTATATTAACCATGTATACTGTCTATATTAACCATGTATACTGTCTATATTAACCATGTATACTGTCTATATTAACCATGTATACTGTCTATATTAACCATGTATACTGTCTATATTAACCATGTATACTGTCTATATTAACCATGTATACTGTCTATATTAACCATGTATACTGTCTATATTAACCATGTATACTGTCTATATTAACCATGTATACTGTCTATATTAACCATCTATACTGTCTATATTAACCATGTATACTGTCTATATTAACCATGTATACTGTCTATATTAACCATGTATACTGTCTATATTAACCATGTATACTGTCTATATTAACCATGTATACTGTCTATATTAACCATGTATACTGTCTATATTAACCATGTATACTGTCTATATTAACCATGTATACTGTCTATATTAACCATGTATACTGTCTATATTAACCATCTATACTGTCTATATTAACCATGTATACTGTCTATATTAACCATGTATACTGTCTATATTAACCATGTATACTGTCTATATTAACCATGTATACTGTCTATATTAACCATGTATACTGTCTATATTAACCATCTATACTGTCTATATTAACCATGTATACTGTCTATATTAACCATGTATACTGTCTATATTAACCATGTATACTGTCTATATTAACCATCTATACTGTCTATATTAACCATGTATACTGTCTATATTAACCATGTATACTGTCTATATTAACCATGTATACTGTCTATATTAACCATGTATACTGTCTATATTAACCATGTATACTGTCTATATTAACCATCTATACTGTCTATATTAACCATGTATACTGTCTATATTAACCATGTATACTGTCTATATTAACCATGTATACTGTCTATATTAACCATCTATACTGTCTATATTAACCATGTATACTGTCTATATTAACCATGTATACTGTCTATATTAACCATGTATACTGTCTATATTAACCATGTATACTGTCTATATTAACCATGTATACTGTATACTGTCTATATTAACCATCTATACTGTCTATATTAACCATGTATACTGTCTATATTAACCATCTATACTGTCTATATTAACCATCTATACTGTCTATATTAACCATGTATACTGTCTATATTAACCATCTATACTGTCTATATTAACCATGTATACTGTCTATATTAACCATGTATACTGTCTATATTAACCATGTATACTGTCTATATTAACCATCTATACTGTCTATATTAACCATGTATACTGTCTATATTAACCATGTATACTGTCTATATTAACCATGTATACTGTCTATATTAACCATGTATACTGTCTATATTAACCATGTATACTGTATACTGTCTATATTAACCATCTATACTGTCTATATTAACCATGTATACTGTCTATATTAACCATGTATACTGTCTATATTAACCATCTATACTGTCTATATTAACCATGTATACTGTCTATATTAACCATGTATACTGTCTATATTAACCATGTATACTGTCTATATTAACCATCTATACTGTCTATATTAACCATCTATACTGTCTATATTAACCATGTATACTGTCTATATTAACCATGTATACTGTCTATATTAACCATGTATACTGTCTATATTAACCATGTATACTGTCTATATTAACCATCTATACTGTCTATATTAACCATCTATACTGTCTATATTAACCATGTATACTGTCTATATTAACCATCTATACTGTCTATATTAACCATCTATACTGTCTATATTAACCATGTATACTGTCTATATTAACCATGTATACTGTCTATATTAACCATCTATACTGTCTATATTAACCATGTATACTGTATACTGTCTATATTAACCATCTATACTGTCTATATTAACCATGTATACTGTCTATATTAACCATGTATACTGTCTATATTAACCATCTATACTGTCTATATTAACCATCTATACTGTCTATATTAACCATGTATACTGTCTATATTAACCATCTATACTGTCTATATTAACCATCTATACTGTCTATATTAACCATGTATACTGTCTATATTAACCATCTATACTGTCTATATTAACCATGTATACTGTCTATATTAACCATGTATACTGTCTATATTAACCATGTATACTGTCTATATTAACCATGTATACTGTCTATATTAACCATGTATACTGTCTATATTAACCATCTATACTGTCTATATTAACCATGTATACTGTCTATATTAACCATGTATACTGTCTATATTAACCATGTATACTGTCTATATTAACCATGTATACTGTCTATATTAACCATGTATACTGTCTATATTAACCATCTATACTGTCTATATTAACCATGTATACTGTCTATATTAACCATGTATACTGTCTATATTAACCATGTATACTGTCTATATTAACCATCTATACTGTCTATATTAACCATGTATACTGTCTATATTAACCATGTATACTGTCTATATTAACCATGTATACTGTCTATATTAACCATGTATACTGTCTATATTAACCATGTATACTGTATACTGTCTATATTAACCATCTATACTGTCTATATTAACCATGTATACTGTCTATATTAACCATCTATACTGTCTATATTAACCATCTATACTGTCTATATTAACCATGTATACTGTCTATATTAACCATCTATACTGTCTATATTAACCATGTATACTGTCTATATTAACCATGTATACTGTCTATATTAACCATGTATACTGTCTATATTAACCATCTATACTGTCTATATTAACCATGTATACTGTCTATATTAACCATGTATACTGTCTATATTAACCATGTATACTGTCTATATTAACCATGTATACTGTCTATATTAACCATGTATACTGTATACTGTCTATATTAACCATCTATACTGTCTATATTAACCATGTATACTGTCTATATTAACCATGTATACTGTCTATATTAACCATCTATACTGTCTATATTAACCATGTATACTGTCTATATTAACCATGTATACTGTCTATATTAACCATGTATACTGTCTATATTAACCATCTATACTGTCTATATTAACCATCTATACTGTCTATATTAACCATGTATACTGTCTATATTAACCATGTATACTGTCTATATTAACCATGTATACTGTCTATATTAACCATGTATACTGTCTATATTAACCATCTATACTGTCTATATTAACCATCTATACTGTCTATATTAACCATGTATACTGTCTATATTAACCATCTATACTGTCTATATTAACCATCTATACTGTCTATATTAACCATGTATACTGTCTATATTAACCATGTATACTGTCTATATTAACCATCTATACTGTCTATATTAACCATGTATACTGTATACTGTCTATATTAACCATCTATACTGTCTATATTAACCATGTATACTGTCTATATTAACCATGTATACTGTCTATATTAACCATCTATACTGTCTATATTAACCATCTATACTGTCTATATTAACCATGTATACTGTCTATATTAACCATCTATACTGTCTATATTAACCATCTATACTGTCTATATTAACCATGTATACTGTCTATATTAACCATCTATACTGTCTATATTAACCATGTATACTGTCTATATTAACCATGTATACTGTCTATATTAACCATCTATACTGTCTATATTAACCATGTATACTGTCTATATTAACCATGTATACTGTCTATATTAACCATGTATACTGTCTATATTAACCATGTATACTGTCTATATTAACCATGTATACTGTCTATATTAACCATCTATACTGTCTATATTAACCATGTATACTGTCTATATTAACCATGTATACTGTCTATATTAACCATGTATACTGTCTATATTAACCATCTATACTGTCTATATTAACCATGTATACTGTCTATATTAACCATGTATACTGTCTATATTAACCATGTATACTGTCTATATTAACCATGTATACTGTCTATATTAACCATGTATACTGTATACTGTCTATATTAACCATCTATACTGTCTATATTAACCATGTATACTGTCTATATTAACCATCTATACTGTCTATATTAACCATCTATACTGTCTATATTAACCATGTATACTGTCTATATTAACCATCTATACTGTCTATATTAACCATGTATACTGTCTATATTAACCATGTATACTGTCTATATTAACCATGTATACTGTCTATATTAACCATCTATACTGTCTATATTAACCATGTATACTGTCTATATTAACCATGTATACTGTCTATATTAACCATGTATACTGTCTATATTAACCATGTATACTGTCTATATTAACCATGTATACTGTATACTGTCTATATTAACCATCTATACTGTCTATATTAACCATGTATACTGTCTATATTAACCATGTATACTGTCTATATTAACCATCTATACTGTCTATATTAACCATGTATACTGTCTATATTAACCATGTATACTGTCTATATTAACCATGTATACTGTCTATATTAACCATCTATACTGTCTATATTAACCATCTATACTGTCTATATTAACCATGTATACTGTCTATATTAACCATGTATACTGTCTATATTAACCATGTATACTGTCTATATTAACCATGTATACTGTCTATATTAACCATCTATACTGTCTATATTAACCATCTATACTGTCTATATTAACCATGTATACTGTCTATATTAACCATCTATACTGTCTATATTAACCATCTATACTGTCTATATTAACCATGTATACTGTCTATATTAACCATGTATACTGTCTATATTAACCATCTATACTGTCTATATTAACCATGTATACTGTATACTGTCTATATTAACCATCTATACTGTCTATATTAACCATGTATACTGTCTATATTAACCATGTATACTGTCTATATTAACCATCTATACTGTCTATATTAACCATCTATACTGTCTATATTAACCATGTATACTGTCTATATTAACCATCTATACTGTCTATATTAACCATCTATACTGTCTATATTAACCATGTATACTGTCTATATTAACCATCTATACTGTCTATATTAACCATGTATACTGTCTATATTAACCATGTATACTGTCTATATTAACCATGTATACTGTCTATATTAACCATGTATACTGTCTATATTAACCATGTATACTGTCTATATTAACCATCTATACTGTCTATATTAACCATGTATACTGTCTATATTAACCATGTATACTGTCTATATTAACCATGTATACTGTCTATATTAACCATGTATACTGTCTATATTAACCATGTATACTGTCTATATTAACCATCTATACTGTCTATATTAACCATGTATACTGTCTATATTAACCATGTATACTGTCTATATTAACCATGTATACTGTCTATATTAACCATCTATACTGTCTATATTAACCATGTATACTGTCTATATTAACCATGTATACTGTCTATATTAACCATGTATACTGTCTATATTAACCATGTATACTGTCTATATTAACCATGTATACTGTATACTGTCTATATTAACCATCTATACTGTCTATATTAACCATGTATACTGTCTATATTAACCATCTATACTGTCTATATTAACCATCTATACTGTCTATATTAACCATGTATACTGTCTATATTAACCATCTATACTGTCTATATTAACCATGTATACTGTCTATATTAACCATGTATACTGTCTATATTAACCATGTATACTGTCTATATTAACCATCTATACTGTCTATATTAACCATGTATACTGTCTATATTAACCATGTATACTGTCTATATTAACCATGTATACTGTCTATATTAACCATGTATACTGTCTATATTAACCATGTATACTGTATACTGTCTATATTAACCATCTATACTGTCTATATTAACCATGTATACTGTCTATATTAACCATGTATACTGTCTATATTAACCATCTATACTGTCTATATTAACCATGTATACTGTCTATATTAACCATGTATACTGTCTATATTAACCATGTATACTGTCTATATTAACCATCTATACTGTCTATATTAACCATCTATACTGTCTATATTAACCATGTATACTGTCTATATTAACCATGTATACTGTCTATATTAACCATGTATACTGTCTATATTAACCATGTATACTGTCTATATTAACCATCTATACTGTCTATATTAACCATCTATACTGTCTATATTAACCATGTATACTGTCTATATTAACCATCTATACTGTCTATATTAACCATCTATACTGTCTATATTAACCATGTATACTGTCTATATTAACCATGTATACTGTCTATATTAACCATCTATACTGTCTATATTAACCATGTATACTGTATACTGTCTATATTAACCATCTATACTGTCTATATTAACCATGTATACTGTCTATATTAACCATGTATACTGTCTATATTAACCATCTATACTGTCTATATTAACCATCTATACTGTCTATATTAACCATGTATACTGTCTATATTAACCATCTATACTGTCTATATTAACCATCTATACTGTCTATATTAACCATGTATACTGTCTATATTAACCATCTATACTGTCTATATTAACCATGTATACTGTCTATATTAACCATGTATACTGTCTATATTAACCATGTATACTGTCTATATTAACCATGTATACTGTCTATATTAACCATGTATACTGTCTATATTAACCATCTATACTGTCTATATTAACCATGTATACTGTCTATATTAACCATGTATACTGTCTATATTAACCATGTATACTGTCTATATTAACCATGTATACTGTCTATATTAACCATGTATACTGTCTATATTAACCATGTATACTCTATACTGTCTATATTAACCATGTATACTGTCTATATTAACCATGTATACTGTCTATATTAACCATGTATACTGTATACTGTCTATATTAACCATGTATACTGTATACTGTCTATATTAACCATGTATACTGTCTATATTAACCATGTATACTGTCTATATTAACCATGTATACTGTCTATATTAACCATGTATACTGTCTATATTAACCATGTATACTGTCTATATTAACCATGTATACTGTCTATATTAACCATGTATACTGTATACTGTCTATATTAACCATGTATACTGTCTATATTAACCATGTATACTGTCTATATTAACCATGTATACTGTCTATATTAACCATGTATACTGTCTATATTAACCATGTATACTGTCTATATTAACCATGTATACTGTCTATATTAACCATGTATACTGTCTATATTAACCATGTATACTGTCTATATTAACCATCTATACTGTCTATATTAACCATCTATACTGTCTATATTAACCATGTATACTGTCTATATTAACCATGTATACTGTCTATATTAACCATGTATACTGTCTATATTAACCATGTATACTGTATACTGTCTATATTAACCATGTATACTGTCTATATTAACCATCTATACTGTCTATATTAACCATGTATACTGTCTATATTAACCATGTATACTGTCTATATTAACCATGTATACTGTCTATATTAACCATCTATACTGTCTATATTAACCATGTATACTGTATACTGTCTATATTAACCATCTATACTGTCTATATTAACCATGTATACTGTCTATATTAACCATGTATACTGTCTATATTAACCATCTATACTGTCTATATTAACCATCTATACTGTCTATATTAACCATGTATACTGTCTATATTAACCATCTATACTGTCTATATTAACCATCTATACTGTCTATATTAACCATGTATACTGTCTATATTAACCATCTATACTGTCTATATTAACCATGTATACTGTCTATATTAACCATGTATACTGTCTATATTAACCATGTATACTGTCTATATTAACCATGTATACTGTCTATATTAACCATGTATACTGTCTATATTAACCATCTATACTGTCTATATTAACCATGTATACTGTCTATATTAACCATGTATACTGTCTATATTAACCATGTATACTGTCTATATTAACCATGTATACTGTCTATATTAACCATGTATACTGTCTATATTAACCATGTATACTCTATACTGTCTATATTAACCATGTATACTGTCTATATTAACCATGTATACTGTCTATATTAACCATGTATACTGTATACTGTCTATATTAACCATGTATACTGTATACTGTCTATATTAACCATGTATACTGTCTATATTAACCATGTATACTGTCTATATTAACCATGTATACTGTCTATATTAACCATGTATACTGTCTATATTAACCATGTATACTGTCTATATTAACCATGTATACTGTCTATATTAACCATGTATACTGTATACTGTCTATATTAACCATGTATACTGTCTATATTAACCATGTATACTGTCTATATTAACCATGTATACTGTCTATATTAACCATGTATACTGTCTATATTAACCATGTATACTGTCTATATTAACCATGTATACTGTCTATATTAACCATGTATACTGTCTATATTAACCATGTATACTGTCTATATTAACCATCTATACTGTCTATATTAACCATCTATACTGTCTATATTAACCATGTATACTGTCTATATTAACCATGTATACTGTCTATATTAACCATGTATACTGTCTATATTAACCATGTATACTGTATACTGTCTATATTAACCATGTATACTGTCTATATTAACCATGTATACTGTCTATATTAACCATGTATACTGTCTATATTAACCATGTATACTGTCTATATTAACCATGTATACTGTCTATATTAACCATGTATACTGTCTATATTAACCATGTATACTGTATACTGTCTATATTAACCATGTATACTGTCTATATTAACCATGTATACTGTCTATATTAACCATGTATACTGTCTATATTAACCATGTATACTGTCTATATTAACCATGTATACTGTCTATATTAACCATGTATACTGTCTATATTAACCATGTATACTGTCTATATTAACCATGTATACTGTCTATATTAACCATCTATACTGTCTATATTAACCATCTATACTGTCTATATTAACCATGTATACTGTCTATATTAACCATGTATACTGTCTATATTAACCATGTATACTGTCTATATTAACCATGTATACTGTATACTGTCTATATTAACCATGTATACTGTCTATATTAACCATCTATACTGTCTATATTAACCATGTATACTGTCTATATTAACCATGTATACTGTCTATATTAACCATGTATACTGTCTATATTAACCATGTATACTGTCTATATTAACCATCTATACTGTCTATATTAACCATGTATACTGTCTATATTAACCATGTATACTGTCTATATTAACCATGTATACTGTCTATATTAACCATCTATACTGTCTATATTAACCATGTATACTGTCTATATTAACCATGTATACTGTCTATATTAACCATGTATACTGTCTATATTAACCATGTATACTGTCTATATTAACCATGTATACTGTCTATATTAACCATGTATACTGTATACTGTCTATATTAACCATGTATACTGTCTATATTAACCATCTATACTGTCTATATTAACCATGTATACTGTCTATATTAACCATGTATACTGTCTATATTAACCATGTATACTGTCTATATTAACCATGTATACTGTCTATATTAACCATCTATACTGTCTATATTAACCATCTATACTGTCTATATTAACCATGTATACTGTCTATATTAACCATGTATACTGTCTATATTAACCATCTATACTGTCTATATTAACCATGTATACTGTCTATATTAACCATGTATACTGTCTATATTAACCATGTATACTGTCTATATTAACCATGTATACTGTATACTGTCTATATTAACCATCTATACTGTATACTGTCTATATTAACCATCTATACTGTATACTGTCTATATTAACCATGTATACTGTCTATATTAACCATGTATACTGTCTATATTAACCATGTATACTGTATACTGTCTATATTAACCATGTATACTGTATACTGCCTATATTAACCATGTATACTGTATACTGTCTATATTAACCATGTATACTGTCTATATTAACCATGTATACTGTATACTGTCTATATTAACCATGTATACTGTATACTGTCTATATTAACCATGTATACTGTCTATATTAACCATGTATACTGTATACTGTCTATATTAACCATGTATACTGTCTATATTAACCATGTATACTGTCTATATTAACCATGTATACTGTATACTGTCTATATTAACCATGTATACTGTATACTGTCTATATTAACCATGTATACTGTATACTGTCTATATTAACCATGTATACTGTCTATATTAACCATGTATACTGTATACTGTCTATATTAACCATGTATACTGTCTATATTAACCATGTATACTGTATACTGTCTATATTAACCATGTAACCTCCCTCCCTCCCTCCCTCCCTCCCTCCCTCCCTCCCTCCCTCCCTCTCTCCCTCCCTCCCTCCCGAATACAACAGGTGTAGTAGACCTTACAGTGAAATGCTGAATAGAACTTACTTACAAGCCCTTAACCAATAATGTAGTTTAAAAAAAAAAAAAACCAAAAAAGAAAGAGATAAAAATAACAAATGATTAATGAGCAGCAGTACAATGTGGAGGCTATATACAGGGTGTTACTGTACAGAGTCAATGTGGAGGCTATATACAGGGTGTTACTGTACAGAGTCAATGTGGAGGCTATATACAGGAGGTACCGGTACAGAGTCAATGTGGAGGCTATATACAGGGTGTTACTGTACAGAGTCAATGTGGAGGCTATATACAGGGTGTTACTGTACAGAGTCAATGTGGAGGCTACATACAGGGTGTTAGTGTACAGAGTCAATGTGGAGGCTATATACAGGGTGTTACGGTACAGAGTCAATGTGGAGGCTATATACAGGGTGTTACGGTACAGAGTCAATGTGGAGGCTATATACAGGGGGTACCGGTACAGAGTCAATGTGGAGGCTATATACAGGGTGTTACGGTACAGAGTCAATGTGGAGGCTATATACAGGGTGTACCGGTACAGAGTCAATGTGGAGGCTATATACAGGGTGTTACGGTACAGAGTCAATGTGGAGGCTATATACAGGGTGTTACGGTACAGAGTTAATGTGGAGGCTATATACAGGGTGTTACGGTACAGAGTCAATGTGGAGACTATATACAGGGTGTTACAGTACAGAGTCAATGTGGAGGCTATATACAGGGTGTTACGGTACAGAGTCAATGTGGAGGCTATATACAGGGTGTTACGGTACAGAGTCAATGTGGAGGCTATATACAGGGTGTTACGGTACAGAGTCAATGTGGAGGCTATATACAGGGTGTTACGATACAGAGTCAATGTGGAGGCTATATACAGGGTGTTACAGTACAGAGTCAATGTGGAGGCTATATACAGGGTGTTACGGTACAGAGTCAATGTGGAGACTATATACAGGGTGTTACAGTACAGAGTCAATGTGGAGGCTATATACAGGGTGTTACGGTACAGAGTCAATGTGGAGGCTATATACAGGGTGTTACGGTACAGAGTCAATGTGGAGGCTATATACAGGGTGTTACGGTACAGAGTCAATGTGGAGGCTATATACAGGGTGTTACGATACAGAGTCAATGTGGAGGCTATATACAGGGTGTTACAGTACAGAGTCAATGTGGAGGCTATATACAGGGGGTTATGGTACAGAGTCAATGTGGAGGCTATATACAGGGGGTACTGGTACAGAGTCAATGTGGAGGCTATATACAGGGTGTTACGGTACAGAGTCAATGTGGAGGCTATATACAGGGTGTTACGGTACAGAGTCAATGTGGAGGCTATATACAGGGTGTTACGGTACAGAGTCAATGTGGAGGCTATATACAGGGTGTTACGGTACAGAGTCAATGTGGAGGCTATATACAGGGTGTTATGGTACAGAGTCAATGTGGAGGCTATATACAGGGGGAACTGGTACAGAGTCAATGTGGAGGCTATATACAGGGGCACCAGTACAGAGTCAATATGGAGACTATATACAGGGTGTTATTGTACAGAGTCAATGTGGAGGCTATATACAGGGGGCACCAGTACAGAGTCAATGTGGAGACTATATACAGGGGGCACCAGTACAGAGTCAATGTGGAGGCTATATACAGGGTGTTATGGTACAGAGTCAATGTGGAGGCTATATACAGGGGGTACCGGTACATAGTCAATGTGGAGACTATATACAGGGTGTTACGGTACAGAGTCAATGTGGAGGCTATATACAGGGGGCACCAGTACAGAGTCAATGTGGAGACTATATACAGGGGGCACCAGTACAGAGTCAATGTGAAGGCTGTATACAGGGTGTTATGGTACAGAGTCAATGTGGAGACTATATACAGGGTGTTACGGTACAGAGTCAATGTGGAGACTATATACAGGGGGTACTGGTACAGAGTCAATGTGGAGGCTATATACAGGGTGTTACGGTACAGAGTCAATGTGGAGGCTATATACAGGGTGTTACGGTACAGAGTCAATGTGGAGGCTATATACAGGGTGGTACGGTACAGAGTCAAAGTGGAGGCTATATACAGGGGGTTATGGTACAGAGTCAATGTGGAGGCTATATACAGGGTGTTACGGTACAGAGTCAATGTGGAGGCTATATACAGGGTGTTACGGTACAGAGTCAATGTGGAGGCTATATACAGGGTGTTACGGTACAGAGTCAATGTGGAGGCTATATACAGGGTGATATGGTACAGAGTCAATGTGGAGGCTATATACAGGGGGTACAGGTACAGAGTCAATGTGGAGGCTATATACAGGGGCACCAGTACAGAGTCAATGTGGAGACTATATACAGGGTGTTATTGTACAGAGTCAATGTGGAGGCTATATACAGGGGGCACCAGTACAGAGTCAATGTGGAGACTATATACAGGGGGCACCAGTACAGAGTCAATGTGGAGGCTATATACAGGGTGTTATGGTACAGAGTCAATGTGGAGGCTATTTACAGGGGGTACCGGTACATAGTCAATGTGGAGACTATATACAGGGTGTTACGGTACAGAGTCAATGTGGAGGCTATATACAGGGGCACCAGTACAGAGTCAATGTGGAGACTATATACAGGGGGCACCAGTACAGAGTCAATGTGAAGGCTATATACAGGGTGTTATGGTACAGAGTCAATGTGGAGACCATATACAGGGTGTTACGGTACAGAGTCAATGTGGAGACTATATACAGGGGGTACTGGTACAGAGTCAATGTGGAGGCTATATACAGGGTGTTACGGTACAGAGTCAATGTGGAGGCTATATACAGGGTGTTACGGTACAGAGTCAATGTGGAGGCTATATACAGGGTGGTACGGTACAGAGTCAATGTGGAGGCTATATACAGGGTGTTACGGTACAGAGTCAATGTGGAGGCTATATACAGGGTGTTACGGTACAGAGTCAATGTGGAGGCTATATACAGGGTGTTACGGTACAGAGTCAATGTGGAGGCTATATACAGGGTGTACCAGTACAGAGTCAATGTGGAGGCTATATACAGGGTGTTACGGTACAGAGTCAATGTGGAGACTATATACAGGGTGTTACGGTACAGAGTCAATGTGGAGACTATATACAGGGGGTACTGGTACAGAGTCAATGTGGAGGCTATATACAGGGTGTTACGGTACAGAGTCAATGTGGAGGCTATATACAGGGTGTTACGGTACAGAGTCAATGTGGAGGCTATATACAGGGTGTTATGGTACAGAGTCAATGTGGAGGCTATATACAGGGGGAACTGGTACAGAGTCAATGTGGAGGCTATATACAGGGGCACCAGTACAGAGTCAATGTGGAGACTATATACAGGGTGTTATTGTACAGAGTCAATGTGGAGGCTATATACAGGGGGCACCAGTACAGAGTCAATGTGGAGACTATATACAGGGGGCACCAGTACAGAGTCAATGTGGAGGCTATATACAGGGTGTTATGGTACAGAGTCAATGTGGAGGCTATATACAGGGGGTACCGGTACATAGTCAATGTGGAGACTATATACAGGGTGTTACGGTACAGAGTCAATGTGGAGGCTATATACAGGGGGCACCAGTACAGAGTCAATGTGGAGACTATATACAGGGGGCACCAGTACAGAGTCAATGTGAAGGCTGTATACAGGGTGTTATGGTACAGAGTCAATGTGGAGACTATATACAGGGTGTTACGGTACAGAGTCAATGTGGAGACTATATACAGGGGGTACTGGTACAGAGTCAATGTGGAGGCTATATACAGGGTGTTACGGTACAGAGTCAATGTGGAGGCTATATACAGGGTGTTACGGTACAGAGTCAATGTGGAGGCTATATACAGGGTGGTACGGTACAGAGTCAAAGTGGAGGCTATATACAGGGGGTTATGGTACAGAGTCAATGTGGAGGCTATATACAGGGTGTTACGGTACAGAGTCAATGTGGAGGCTATATACAGGGTGTTACGGTACAGAGTCAATGTGGAGGCTATATACAGGGTGTTACGGTACAGAGTCAATGTGGAGGCTATATACAGGGTGTTATGGTACAGAGTCAATGTGGAGGCTATATACAGGGGGTACTGGTACAGAGTCAATGTGGAGGCTATATACAGGGGCACCAGTACAGAGTCAATGTGGAGACTATATACAGGGTGTTATTGTACAGAGTCAATGTGGAGGCTATATACAGGGGGCACCAGTACAGAGTCAATGTGGAGACTATATACAGGGGGCACCAGTACAGAGTCAATGTGGAGGCTATATACAGGGTGTTATGGTACAGAGTCAATGTGGAGGCTATATACAGGGGGTACCGGTACATAGTCAATGTGGAGACTATATACAGGGTGTTACGGTACAGAGTCAATGTGGAGGCTATATACAGGGGCACCAGTACAGAGTCAATGTGGAGACTATATACAGGGGGCACCAGTACAGAGTCAATGTGAAGGCTATATACAGGGTGTTATGGTACAGAGTCAATGTGGAGACCATATACAGGGTGTTACGGTACAGAGTCAATGTGGAGACTATATACAGGGGGTACTGGTACAGAGTCAATGTGGAGGCTATATACAGGGTGTTACGGTACAGAGTCAATGTGGAGGCTATATACAGGGTGTTACGGTACAGAGTCAATGTGGAGGCTATATACAGGGGGGTACGGTACAGAGTCAATGTGGAGGCTATATACAGGGTGTTACGGTACAGAGTCAATGTGGAGGCTATATACAGGGTGTTACGGTACAGAGTCAATGTGGAGGCTATATACAGGGTGTTACGGTACAGAGTCAATGTGGAGGCTATATACAGGGTGTACCAGTACAGAGTCAATGTGGAGGCTATATACAGGGTGTTACGGTACAGAGTCAATGTGGAGACTATATACAGGGTGTTACGGTACAGAGTCAATGTGGAGACTATATACAGGGGGTACTGGTACAGAGTCAATGTGGAGGCTATATACAGGGTGTTACGGTACAGAGTCAATGTGGAGGCTATATACAGGGTGTTACGGTACAGAGTCAATGTGGAGGCTATATACAGGGTGGTACGGTACAGAGTCAAAGTGGAGGCTATATACAGGGGGTTATGGTACAGAGTCAATGTGGAGGCTATATACAGGGTGGTACGGTACAGAGTCAATGTGGAGGCTATATACAGGGTGTTACGGTACAGAGTCAATGTGGAGGCTATATACAGGGTGTTACGGTACAGAGTCAATGTGGAGGCTATATACAGGGTGTTATGGTACAGAGTCAATGTGGAGGCTATATACAGGGGGTACTGGTACAGAGTCAATGTGGAGGCTATATACAGGGGCACCAGTACAGAGTCAATGTGGAGACTATATACAGGGTGTTATTGTACAGAGTCAATGTGGAGGCTATATACAGGGGGCACCAGTACAGAGTCAATGTGGAGACTATATACAGGGGGCACCAGTACAGAGTCAATGTGGAGGCTATATACAGGGTGTTATGGTACAGAGTCAATGTGGAGGCTATATACAGGGGGTACCGGTACATAGTCAATGTGGAGACTATATACAGGGTGTTACGGTACAGAGTCAATGTGGAGGCTATAAACAGGGGCACCAGTACAGAGTCAATGTGGAGACTATATACAGGGGGCACCAGTACAGAGTCAATGTGAAGGCTATATACAGGGTGTTATGGTACAGAGTCAATGTGGAGACCATATACAGGGTGTTACGGTACAGAGTCAATGTGGAGACTATATACAGGGGGTACTGGTACAGAGTCAATGTGGAGGCTATATACAGGGTGTTACGGTACAGAGTCAATGTGGAGGCTATATACAGGGTGTTACGGTACAGAGTCAATGTGGAGGCTATATACAGGGTGGTACGGTACAGAGTCAATGTGGAGGCTATATACAGGGTGTTACGGTACAGAGTCAATGTGGAGGCTATATACAGGGTGTTACGGTACAGAGTCAATGTGGAGGCTATATACAGGGTGTTACGGTACAGAGTCAATGTGGAGGCTATATACAGGGTGTACCAGTACAGAGTCAATGTGGAGGCTATATACAGGGTGTTACGGTACAGAGTCAATGTGGAGACTATATACAGGGTGTTACGGTACAGAGTCAATGTGGAGGCTATATACAGGGTATTACGGTACAGAGTCAATGTGGAGGCTATATACAGGGGTTACCGGTTAGTCTAGGAAATTGAGGTAATATGTACATGTAGGCAGAGTTATTAAAGTGACTATGCATAGATGATAACAACAGAGTAGCAGCAGTGTAAAAGAGGGGGGGGGGGGTCAATGCAAATAGTCTGGGAAGCCATTTGATTAGATGTTCAGGAGTCTTATGGCTTGGGGGGTAGAAGCTGTTTAGAAGCCTCTTGGACCTAGACTTGGCGCTCCGGTACCGCTTGCCGTTTGGTAGCAGAGAGAACAATGTATGACTGGGGTGGCTCTCTCTCTCTCTCTCTCTTTCTCTATCTCTCTAACCCCATCCTCCTCCTCTCACTCTCTCACTCTAACCCCATCCTCCTCTCTCTCTCTAACCCCATCCTCCTCCTCTCTCTCTAACCCCATCCTCCTCTCTCTCTTTCTCTCTCTCTCTCTCTCTTTGTCTAACCCCATCTTCCTCTCTCTCTCTCTCTAAGCCCCCATCCATCCTCTCACACTGTAAAAAGCATCTACATTCTTTCCATTGTCCCAGGTGTCCTGTTAGGGTCTCTGTGCCTTTGTCATTGAATCAACCCCTTCCTCCCTCTGACTGTCTGCCAGACACAACACGTACACACACACACACACACACACACACACACACACACACACACACACACATCCATTCATTCGGTAATGTCCTGGCTATTGCAGAAAAGATAGAAAGAGGAAAAGAGGCGTGCTGGAAGACAGGAAAACGTTAGAGGATTACACTGTAGATTACACTGTGATTACTCTGTGATTACACTGTGATTACACTGTGATTACACTGTGATTACTCTGTGATTACACTGTGATTACACTGTGATTACTCTGTGATTACACTGTAGATTACTATGTGATTACACTGTGATTACTCTGTGATTACACTGTAGATTAGTCTGTGATTCCACTGTGATTACACTGTAGATTAGTCTGTGATTCCACTGTGATTACACTGTAGATTACTCTGTGATTCCACTGTGATTACACTGTAGATTAGTCTGTGATTCCACTGTGATTACACTGTAGATTACTCTGTGATTATACTGTGATTACTCTGTAGATTACACTGTAGATTAGTCTGTGATTACACTGTGATTACACTGTAGATTAGTCTGTGATTCCACTGTGATTACACTGTAGATTAGTCTGTGATTCCACTGTGATTACACTGTAGATTAGTCTGTGATTACACTGTAGATTAGTCTGTGATTACACTGTAGATTAGTCTGTGATTCCACTGTGATTACACTGTAGATTAGTATGTGATTACACTGTAGATTAGTCTGTGATTACACTGTAGATTAGTCTGTGACTACACTGTGATTACACTGTAGATTACTCTGTGATTCCACTGTGATT
The DNA here is from genome assembly GCF_045791955.1 of Oncorhynchus clarkii lewisi. Classification (NCBI taxonomy): domain Eukaryota; kingdom Metazoa; phylum Chordata; class Actinopteri; order Salmoniformes; family Salmonidae; genus Oncorhynchus; species Oncorhynchus clarkii. The sequence continues at coordinate 73,231,286 of NC_092164.1, read as the reverse complement.
ACACTGTAGATTACTCTGTGATTATACTGTGATTACTCTGTAGATTACACTGTAGATTAGTCTGTGATTACACTGTGATTACACTGTAGATTACTCTGTGATTCCTCTGTGATTACACTGTAGATTACTCTGTGATTATACTGTGATTACTCTGTAGATTACACTGTAGATTACTCTGTGATTACACTGTAGATTACTCTGTGATTACACTGTAGATTACTCTGTGATTACACTGTAGATTACTCTGTGATTACACTGTAGATTACTCGGTGATTACTCTGTAGATTACACTGTAGATTACTCTGTGATTACACTGTGATTACTCTGTGATTACACTGTAGATTACTCTGTGATTACACTGTAGATTACTCTGTGATTACACTGTGATTACTCTGTAGATTACACTGTAGATTACTCTGTGATTACACTGTCGATTACTCTGTGATTACACTGTAGATTACTCTGTGATTACACTGTGATTACTCTGTGATTACACTGTAGATTACTCTGTGATTACACTGTAGATTACACTGTGTTTACACTGTAGATTACTCTGTGATTACACTGTAGATTACTCTGTGATTACACTGTAGATTACACTGTGATTACACTGTAGATTACACTGTAGATTACACTGTAGATTACTCTGTGATTACACTGTAGATTACTCTGTGATTACACTGTAGATTACACTGTAGATTACACTGTAGATTACTCTGTGATTACACTGTAGATTACTCTGTGATTACTCTGTGATTACACTGTGATTACACTGTGATTACACGGTAGATTACTCTGTGATTACACTGTGATTACACTGTAGATTACTCTGTGATTACACTGTGATTACACTGTAGATTACTCTGTGATTACACTGTAGATTACTATGTGATTAC
>NC_092164.1:73222890-73225390 GCF_045791955.1 Oncorhynchus clarkii lewisi | reverse complement strand
ATTCACATATTTCTTGAGATGTTTGTGTAGGAATGTCAAATTCTTCCGACTACGGAATGTAGAGAAACAAGTCACTTTCAACCAAAAGTAGAAAACTTCAATCAGTAAACTCAGCAGAGTAGACAACTAGACAACAAGGTCTGCACTATATCGGGAATAGGGTGCACTATATCGGGAATAGGGTGCACTATATAGGGAATAGGGTGCACTATATCGGGAATAGGGTGCACTATATAGGGAATAGGGTGCACTGTATAGAGAATATGGTGCACTATATAGGGAATAGGAGAGGAAGAGAGAGAGAGGGGGTAGGAGAGAGTAGAAGAGAGAGAGGAGGTAGGAGATAGAGGAAGAGGGGGGGTAGGGGAGAGAGGAAGAGAGAGGAAGATAGAGAGGGGGGTAGGAGAGAGAGGAAGAGAGAGAAGAAGAGAGAGAGGAAGAGAGAGAGGAAGAGATAGAGGGTGTAGGAGATAGAGGAAGAGGGGGGTAGAGGAGAGAGGAAGAAAGAGGAAGATAGAGAGGAAGAGAGAAGGGGGTAGGAGAGAGAGGAAGAGAGAAGGGGGTAGGAGATAGAAGAAGAGGGGGGTAGGGGAGAGAGGAAGAGAGAGAGAGGGAGTAGGAGAAAGAGGAAGAGAGAGGAAGATAGAGAGGAAGAGAGAAAAGGGGGAAGAGAGAGAAGAAGAGAGAGAGGAAGAGAGAGGAAGATAGAGAGGAAGAGAGGGGGTAGGAGAGAACGGAAGAGAGAGAGGAAGAGAGAGAGGGGGTAGGAGAGAGTGGAAGAAAGAGAGGAATAGAGAGAGGGGGTAGGAGAGAGTGGAAGAGAGAGGGGAAGAGGTTGAGGAGGGTAGGATAGGGTGCACTATATAGAGAATGGGGAGCACTATATAGGGAATAGGGAGCACTATATAGGGAATAGGGTGCACTATATAGGGAATAGGGAGCACTATATAGGGAATAGGGAGCACTATATAGGGAATAGGGTGCCATTTGGTACATAGCGGCTTCCCATATTTCTCTAGACGTCTGTATCAAGTCTGTCTACTGTCCCTTTGATAGACGTTAGACATCTGGCAGATCTGCGTCTGTATTCACCTCTCTTTTCTCTTTTCAATATCTTCATTTTTTTTGTCTGCAGGCGCTGTAGGGATACTGTCATATCTCTCTTCCTCTCCCCCTCTCTCTTCCACTCTCTCCTACCCCCCCTCTCTCTTCCTTTATCTCTCCCTCTCTCTCTCTCCTACCCTCCTCAACCTCTTCCTCTCCCTCTATTCTTCTCTCTCCTACCCTCTCTATCTTCCTCTCTCTCTCTTCTTCTCTCTCTTCCCCCTTTTCTCTCTTCCTCTCTATCTTCCTCTCTCTTCCTCTCTCTCCTACCTCCCCTCTCTTCCTCTCTCTCTCCTACCTCCGCTCTCTTCCTCTCTCTCTTCCTTCCCCTCTCCTACTCCCTCTCTCTCTTCCTCTCTCTCCTACCCCCCTTCTCTTCCCCTCTCTCGAGCACTTCTCCAGCATCTTTTCATTTTTTTCTGCGTCTCACAAATGTTATTCTTTGTGATCCGAAAACCTCAAACTTAGATTTGTCTGTCCATAACACTTTTTTACCAATCTTCCTCTGTCCAGTGTCTGTGTTCTTTTTATTGGCCAGTCTGAGATATGACTTTTCTTTGTAACTCTGCCTGGAAGGCCAGCATCCCGGAGTCGCCTCTTCACTGTTGACGTTGAGACTGGACAGATGAACTCTGCCTAGAAGGCCAGCATCCCGGAGTCTCCTCTTCACTGTTGACGTTGAGACTGGACAGAGGAACTCTGCCTGGAAGGCCAGCATCCCGGAGTCGCCTCTTCACTGTTGACGTTGAGACTGGACAGAGGAACTCTGCCTGGAAGGCCAGCATCCCGGAGTCGCCTCTTCACTGTTGACGTTGAGACTGGACAGAGGAACTCTGCCTGGAAGGCCAGCATCCCGGAGTCGCCTCTTCACTGTTGAGACTAGTGTTGGTGTTCTACGGGTACTATTTAATGAAGCTCCTTCCAGTTCTCTGATGCCAATGACTGGAACAAACTTCAAAAATCACTAAAGCTGGTGACTCATATCTCCCTCTGAAGCTAGAGACTTATATCTCCCTCACTAGTTTTAAGCACCAGTTGTCAGAGCAGCTCACAGATCACTGCACCTGTACATAGCCCATCTGTAATATAGCCCATCTGTAATATAGCCCATCTGTAAACAGCCCATCCAACTACCTCATCCCCATACATTATTTATTTATGTATCTTCCCAGTATCTCTACTTGCACATTCATCTTCTGTACATCTATCACTCCAGTGTTTAATTGCTATATTGTAATTATTTTTGCCACCATGGCATTTATTGCCTTAACTCCCTTATCTTACCTCATTTACACTCACTGTATATAGACTAATTTCTACTGTATTATTGACTGTATGTTTGTTTATTCCGTGTGTCTGTGTTGCTGTTTGTGTCGAACTGCTTTGCTTTATCTTG
>NC_092164.1:72898638-72905290 GCF_045791955.1 Oncorhynchus clarkii lewisi | reverse complement strand
CCAGTGTTTATATTATCAGATATCAGTGTTTTAGATAAAGACATGTCCAGTGTTTATATTATCAGATATCAGTGTTGTAGATAAAGACATGTCTAGTGTTTATAATTATCAGATATCAGTGTTTTACATAAAGACATGTCCAGTGTTTATATTATCAGATATCAGCGTTTTAGCAATGTGCAAATAGTTGTTGTAAGAATAGTATGGGGAAGATAAGTAAACATGTAAATGTAGTTATTATTTACAGTGTTGTTTGCGCTACTTCTCTCATGGCCACAGGTCTTGCTGCTGTGATTCCACATTGCATTATTTTGCAGTAACAGTTATGGGAGTTTATCAATGATTTGTGGGTCTGTGTGATCTGTAGAAAATACGCTGAGTACACAAAACATTAGGAACACCTTATGAATATTGAGTTGCACCTCCATTTGTCCTCTGAACAGCCTCAATTTGTCGGGTCATGGACCCTACAAGGTGTCTAAAGCGTTCCACAGGGACGCTGGCCCATGTTGACTCCAATGCTTCCCACAGTTGTGTCAAGTTGACTTGATGTCCTTTGGGTGGTGGACCATTCTGGATACATATGGGAAACTGTTGAGCATGAAAAACCCAGCAGCGTTGCAGTTCTTGACTCAAACCGGTGCTTCTGCCACCGACTACCATACCCTGTTCAAAAGCATTTAAATAACTTGTCTTGCCCCATTCACCATCTCTGAATGGTACATATACACAATCCATGTCTCAATTGTCTCAAGGCTTAAAAATCCTTCTTTAACCCGTCTCCTCCCCTTCATCTACATGTCTCCTCCCCTTCATCTACATGTCTCCTCCCCTTCATCTACATGTCTCCTCCCCTTCATCTACACTGATTGAAGTGGATTTAACAAGTGACATCAATAAGGGATCATAACTTTCACCTGGTCTGGCTGAAATGAACAAATATTTTCAATACTCAGTGTATCGGTCTCTGATATGGTCATACATTTGGCAGGAGGTTAGAAAGTACAACTTAGATTCCAACCCATTTTGTGGGCAGTGTGCACATAGCCTGTCTTCACTTGGGCGAGCTCTCTCAATAGCAAGGCTACTATACTATACTCACTGAGTCTGTATATAGTCAACCATTTTCTTACTTTTGGGTCAGTCACAGTGGGCAGGTATTCAGTCCTCTCTGTTTAGGGCCAAATAGCATTACAATCTGCTCTGCCTTTTGTTTTTATTCTTTCCAATGTGTAAAATATTTATATTCATTTGTTATTTGTTATTTTTCTTATTATTTGTTATTTTTTTATTTTACCTTTATTTAACTAGGCAAGTCAGTTAAGAACAAATTCTTATTTACAATGATGGCCTAGGAACAGTGGGTTAACTGCCTGTTCAGGGTGCAGAACGACAGATTTTACCTTGTCAACTCATGGATTCGATCTAGCAACCTTTCAGTTACTGGTCCAACGCACTAAACACTAGGCTACCTGCCTCTAACCACTAGGCTACCTGCCACTAACCACTAGGCTACCTGCCTCTAACCACTAGGCTATCTGCCACTAACCACTAAGCTACCTGCTCTAACCACTAAGCTTCCTGCCTCTAACCACTAGGCTACCTGCCTCGAACCACTAGGCTACCTGCTCTAACCACTAGGCTACCTGCCTCTAACCACTACGCTACCTGCCTCTAACCAATAGACTACCTGCCTCTAACCACTAGACTTCCTGCCTCTAACCACTAGGCTATCTGCCTCTAACCACTAGGCTACCTGCCTCTAACCACTAGGCTACCTGCCTCTAACCACTAGACTACCTGCCTCTAACCACTAGACTACCTGCCTCTAACCACTAGGCTACCTGCCTCTAACCACTAGGCTACCTGCCTCTAACCACTAGACTACCTGCCACTAACCACTAGGCTACCTGCCACTAACCACTAGGCTACCTGCCACTAACCACTAGGCTACCTGCCACTAACCACTAGGCTACCTGCCTCTAACCACTAGACTACCTGCCACTAACCACTAGGCTACCTGCCACTAACCACTAGGCTACCTGCCTCTAACCACTAGGCTACCTGCCTCTAACCACTAAGCTACCTGCCTCTAACCACTAGGCTACCTGCCTCTAACCACTAGGCTACCTGCCTCTAACCACTAGGCTACCTGCCACTAACCACTAGGCTACCTGCCTCTAACCACTAGGCTACCTGCTCTAACCACTAAGCTTCCTGCCTCTAACCACTAGGCTACCTGCCTCTAACCACTAGGCTACCTGCCTCTAACCACTAGGCTACCTGCCTCTAACCACCAGGCTACGTGCTCTAACCACTAGGTTACCTGCTCTAACCACTAGGTTACCTGCTCTAACCTCTAGGCTACCCTGCCTCTAACCACTTGGCTACCTGCTCTAACCACTAGGTTACCTGCTCTAACCACTAGGTTACCTGCTCTAACCTCTAGGCTACCCTGCCTCTAACCACTAGGTTACCTGCTCTAACCTCTAGGCTACCCTGCCTCTAACCACTAGGTTACCTGCTCTAACCACTAGGTTACCTGCTCTAACCTCTAGGCTACTTGTATAGTTGTGCTGAAGGGCTGAAGGGTCTCTTCTTTAGATTAATCTCTCTGTTGGTGAGAGCTTAGTGGTAGAATGTGAAGGAAATAACTTCCTTGTAGCTGGTTGTTAAAATTGAAAGGCTCTTTTCTGGATTTTGATCGTAAGTGGATATAGTCCTAATTCTGCTCTGTATTTTGGGGGGGGGTTGCATCGTACACAAAGGATATTTTTGCAGAGTCTCAAATGCGTGCTTGTCCCATTTTGTGAAATCTTGGTCGGTGAGTAGAATCCAGACCTCACAACCATATGAGGCAATGGGATCTATCACCGATTGAAGTATATTTTTTTAAATTCAGATCGTAATTGTCTCACAATTGAAATGTTTTTGTTCCTGTTGATGACATAGAAGGCCCTTCTTGACATGTCTTTTAGATCAATTCACAATTCATGGTGTTGATGTTTAGGTTGATGTATAATTCTTTGTGTGCTCTAGGCTGCGTTGTCAAGATATCATTTGTATTTGTTAACCTGGCAACTACACCTTTGTTGGAAGACCATTATTCTTTTCTTACTGATATTCACCGTCAGGGCCCAAGTCTGACATAATCTGTGCAGAAGATCTAGGTTCTGCTGTAGGCCCTCCTTTATTGGGGACCGATCTAGGTGGCACTGAATGCCCTCCTTTATTGGGGACAGATCTAGGTGCTGCTGAAGGCCCTCCTTGGTTGGGGACAGATCTAGGTGCTGCTGAATGCCCTCCTTGGTTGGGGACAGATCTAGGTGCTGCTGAAGGCCCTCCTTGGTTGGGGACAGATCTAGGTGCTGCTGTAGGCCCTCCTTGGTTGGGGATATATCTCGGTGCTGCTGAAGGCCCTCCTTGGTCGGGGACAGATCTAGGTGCTGCTGTAGGCCCTTCTTGGTTGGGGACAGATCTAGGTGCTGCTGAAGGCCCTCCTTGGTTGGGGACAGATCTAGGTGCTGCTGTAGGCCCTTCTTGATTGGGGACAGATCTAGGTGCTGCTGAAGGCCCTTCCTGGTTGGGGACAGATCTAGGTGCTGCTGTAGGCCCTCCTTGGTTGGGGACAGATCTAGGTGCTGCTGAAGACCCTTCCTGGTTGGGGACTGATCTAGGTGCTGCTGAATGCCCTTCCTGGTTGGGGACAGATCTAGGTGCTGCTGAATGCCCTTCCTTTATTGGGGACAGAAGCACCAGATCATCAGCAAACAGTAGACATTTGAGTTCAGAGTCCAGTAGGGTAAGGCTGGGTGCTGCAGACTGTTCTAGTGCCCATTTTCCCCAGAAGTGTTTCGATTCTATGGATTCTTCAGTTACATTGAGCTGATTACTGACGTGCTGTTCCTTCTTTTTCTGTAGTGTATTTCTGTATTGTTTTAGTGATTCACCATAGTGAATGAGTAAGCTAAGGTTTTCTGGTTCTCTGTGTTTTTGATTGGTTGGTTAGATATATAGTTTTGGTTGGATAGGTTTCTCAGTTTCTTTCAAAGGTTGTTGAATTCTTCATCAAACCTTGTGTCATTGTTGTTCGTGTTCTTAGGTTTTCTGCTTGCATTTTCATTTGAATGATAGCTGATAGGTCAAACATACCGTTCAGACTTCCTACTGCTAAGTTTACACCTTCACTATTGCAGGGAAACCTCTCTCTATCCCCCTCTCTCTCTCTCTCCCCCATATCTCTCTCCCACTCTCCCCCTCCCCCCACTCTCTCTCCCCCTCTATCTCTCCCTCTTTCCCCCTCCCTCTCTCTCCCTCTCTCCCCCTTTCTCTATCCCCACCCCCCTCTATATCTCCCCCACACACAAAGAAGTCAAGAGGAACAAATGTAATTATTGCGAGAGATAAAGAATTTGTATTTTGACAGCCTCACAAACTGCCACGCCAGCCCGAGCGTGGAAGACATATGAAGGGCTGTTAGGTCTGGATGTTTGAGCTGTGATCGTTGTGCATGTACAAGCACATATTTCAGACGTTAGCGACGTTATACGTGGGCAGTCGTTTGGATCCGGCACTAGAGAAACGGTACTCATCAAGCTGTCCCTACCTTGTCCTTGGCTTGGAGATGGTATGTGAAAGAGGAAGAGAAGGTGAGAGAGAGAGAGAGAGAGAGAGAGAGAGCGAGAGAGAGAGAGAGAGAGAGAGACCCACACAGGGATCTCCTCTAGATGCCAAGCTGTACAGGATGTGTCCTGAGGCCAAGCTGTAGAGGCTGTGTCCTGAGGCCAAGCTGTAGAGGCTGTGTCCTGAGGCCAAGCTGGAGAGACTGTGTCTCCAAGCTGTAGAGACTGTGTCCAGAGACCAAGCTGGATAGACTGTGTCTCCCAGCTGTAGAGGCTGTGTCCAGAGCACAAGCTGTAGAGACTGTATCTCCAAGCTATAGAGGCTGTGTCCAGAGTCCAAGCTGGAGATACTGTGTCTCCAAGCTGTAGAGGCTGTGTCTCCAAGCTGTAGAGGCTGTGTCTCCAAGCTGTAGAGGCTGTGTCCTGAGGCCAAGCTGTAGAGACTGTGTCCTGAGGCCAAGCTGTAGAGACTGTGTCTCCAAGCTGTAGAGGCTGTGTCCTGAGGCCAACCTGTAGAGGCTGTATCTCCAAGCTGTCGACGCTATGTCTCCAAGCTGTCGAAGCTGTGTCTCCAAGCCGTAGAGCCTGTGTCCTGAGGCCAATCTGTCGAGGCTGTGTCTCCAAGCTGTCGAGGCTGTGTCTCCAAGCTGTAGAGTAGAGGCTGTATCTCCAAGCTGTAGAGGCTGTGTCTCCATGCTGTAGAGGCTGTGTCTCCAAGCTGTAGAGGCTGTGTCTCCAAGCTGTCGATGCTGTGTCTCCAAGCTGTCGAGGCTGTGTCTCCAAGCTGTAGAGTAGAGGCTGTATCTCCAAACTGTAGAGGCTGTGTCTCCATGCTGTAGAGGCTGTGTCTCCAAGCTGTAGAGGCTGTGTCTCCAAGCTGTAGAGGCTGTGTCTCCAAGCTGTCGATGCTGTGTCTCCAAGCTGTCGAGGCTGTGTCTCCAAGCTGTAGAGTAGAGGCTGTATCTCCAAGCTGTAGAGGCTGTGTCTCCAAGCTGTAGAGGCTGTGTCTCCAAGCTGTCGATGCTGTGTCTCCAAGCTGTCGAGGCTGTGTCTCCAAGCTGTAGAGTAGAGGCTGTATCTCCAAGCTGTAGAGGCTGTGTCTCCAAGCTGTAGAGGCTGTGTCTCCAAGCTGTAGAGGCTGTATCTCCAAGCTGTAGAGGCTATATCTCCAAGCTGTAGAGGCTGTGTCCTGATGCCAAGCTGTAGAGGCTGTGTCTTCAAGCTGGAGAGGTGAGACAGAGAACAGTGACAGTCTCAGGTAACGAAACACAACGCTCTAATTGCCTCACTCACCGCTCTCCCCATCTGCATCCCAAATGGCACCCTATTCCATGAATAGTGCATCACTTTTATCCAGAACCTACTCAAAGTAACGCACTATAAAGGGAATAGGGTGCCATTTGGGACGACTCCTTCTCTGTCAGTCATCCTAATGGGATCAAGAAAAGCTGCATTAAAACAATTACTCATCCCCCAGATTATGATTTTAAAAGCTTCCCGGATACACATTCTCTGTTTAGTCATTACTAATTTCCTTTAATGAGGTTAGGTAAGAAGACTATTTGGGCGGGCATTTAAAAAATAAATATATATATATTTTTTAAGGGGATTATAAAAAGAGGAGAGGGTTTTCTGTGGAGATGTTTGGCTGGGTTAGGGATGAGTTGAGGAAGAGAGAAGAGAGAACAGTGGTGGGGGGACCCGCTTTGTTGGAACTGCAGATTGCCCCTTTATGAATGGTTTGGGGGCACACTGTCAGAAGTAGGAACAGCTTGTACTTTCATGTGATTGATTGTTGTTGGAACTGCAGATTGCCCCTTTATGAATGGTTTGGGGGCACACTGTCAGAAGTAGGAACAGCTTGTACTTTCATGTGTGTTGGAACTGCAGATTGCCCCTTTATGAATGGTTTGGGGGCACACTGTCAGAAGTAGGAACAGCTTGTACTTTCATGTGATTGATTGTTGTTGGAACTGCAGATTGCCCCTTTATGAATGGTTTGGGGGCACACTGTCAGAAGTAGGAACAGC
>NC_092164.1:72826138-72881138 GCF_045791955.1 Oncorhynchus clarkii lewisi | reverse complement strand
GTTCTGTTTTGTATTTCTCTTTTTGTTTTCAGTCTCCTGTTGAAGGGGGGGGGGGGTATTCTCTATGTATTGCTGTCATTATCTGTCTGTTTGTAAAACTGAAAATTCATAAATACGATTTGTAGAAAATATTATAAAATTGTATTTTGTGTGCAGTGTCCTAATGCCAGTAGTTTCTAATTAACCAGTGAAGAAAGAGTGTTGTTGTCACCATAAAAAGTGAGTGGGACGTTTTCAAGGCTGAGTTTTTTTTTTGTTCACGCCATGTACTGTTATAACCCAGTCAGAAGAGAACTGGCCACCCCTCAGAGCCTGGTTCCTCTCTACCCGGCACAGCCAGAAGAGAACTGGCCACCCCTCAGAGCCTGGTTCCTCTCTACCCAGGCACAGCCAGAAGAGAACTGGCCACCCCTCAGAGCCTGGTTCCTCTCTACCCGGTACAGCCAGAAGAGAACTGGCCACCCCTCAGAGCCTGGTTCCTCTCTACCCAGCACAGCCAGAAGAGAACTGGCCACCTCTCAGAGCCTGGTTCCTCTCTACACAGCACAGCCAGAAGAGAACTGGCCACCCCTCAGAGCATGGTTCCTCTCTACCCAGCACAGCCAGAAGAGAACTGGCCAACCCTCAGAGCATGGTTCCTTTCTACCCAGCACAGCCAGAAGAGAACTGGCCACCCCTCAGAGCCTGGTTCCTCTCTACCCAGCACAGCCAGAAGAGAACTGGCCACCCCTCAGAGCCTGGTTCCTCTCTACCCGGCACAGCCAGAAGAGAACTGGCCACCACTCAGAGCCTGGTTCCTAACTACCCAGCAGAGCCAGAGGAGAACTGGCCACCCCTCAGAGCCTGGTTCCTCTCTACCCAGCACAGACAGAAGAGGACTGGCCACCCCTCAGAGCCTGGTTCCTCTCTACCCGGCACAGCCAGAAGAGAACTGGCCACACCTCAGAGCCTGGTTCCTCTCTACCCAGCACAGCCAGAAGAAAACTGGTCACCCCTCAGAGCCTGGTTCCTCTCTACCCAGGCACAGCCAGAAGAGAACTGGCCACCCCTCAGAGCCTGGTTCTTCTCTACCCAGCACCGCCAGAAGAGAACTGGCCACCCCTCAGAGCCTGGTTCCTCTCTACCCAGCACAGCCAGAAGAGAACTGGCCACCACTCAGAGCCTGGTTCCTCTCTACCCAGGCACAGCCAGAAGAGAACTGGCCACCCCTCAGAGCCTGGTTCCTCTCTACCCAGGCACAGCCAGAAGAGAACTGGCCACCTCTCAGAGCCTGGTTCCTCTCTACACAGCACAGCCAGAAGAGAACTGGCCACCCCTCAGAGCATGGTTCCTCTCTACCCAGCACAGCCAGAAGAGAACTGGCCAACCCTCAGAGCCTGGTTCCTCTCTACCCAGCACAGCCAGAAGAGAACTGGCCACCCCTCAGAGCCTGGTTCCTCTCTACCCAGCACAGCCAGAAGAGAACTGGCCACCCCTCAGAGCCTGGTTCCTCTCTACCCGGCACAGCCAGAAGAGAACTGGCCACCCCTCAGAGCCTGGTTCCTAACTACCCAGCAGAGCCAGAGGAGAACTGGCCACCCCTCAGAGCCTGGTTCCTCTCTACCCAGCACAGACAGAAGAGGACTGGCCACCCCTCAGAGCCTGGTTCCTCTCTACCCGGCACAGCCAGAAGAGAACTGGCCACCCCTCAGAGCCTGGTTCCTCTCTACCCAGGCACAGCCAGAAGAGAACTGGCCACCCCTCAGAGCCTGGTTCCACTCTACCCAGGCACAGCCAGAAGAGAACTGGCCACCCCTCAGAGCCTGGTTCCTCTCTACCCGGTAGTCAGAAGAGAACTGGCCACCCGTCAGAGCCTGGTTCCTCTCTAGGTTTATAATCTCCACCCAGCACAGCCAGAAGGGAACTGGTCACCCCTCAGAGCCCGGTTCCTCTCTACCCGGCACAGCCAGAAGAGAACTGGCCACCCCTCAGAGCCTGGTTCCTCTCTACCCAGGCACAGCCAGAAGAGAACTGGCCACCCCTCAGAGCCTGGTTCCTCTCTACCCGGTACAGCCAGAAGAGAACTGGCCACCCCTCAGAGCCTGGTTCCTCTCTACCCAGCACAGCCAGAAGAGAACTGGCCACCCCTCAGAGCCTGGTTCCTCTCTACCCAGCACAGCCAGAAGAGAACTGGCCACCCCTCAGAGCCTGGTTCCTCTCTACCCAGCACAGCCAGAAGATAACTGTCCACCCCTCAGAGCCTGGTTCCTCTCTACCCGGTACAGTCAGAAGAGAACTGGCCACCCCTCAGATTCTGGTTCCTCTCTAGGTTTATAATCTCCACCCAGCACAGCCAGAAGGGAACTGGTCACCCCTCAGAGCCTGGTTCCTCTCTTCCCGGCACAGCCAGAAGAGAACTGGCCACCCCTCAGAGCCTGGTTCCTCTCTAGGTTTCTTCCTAGGTTCTGGCCTTTCTAGGGAGTGTTTCCTAGCCACTGTGCTGTTTGGGTTTTCGTCTGGGTTTCTGTATTGTACTTTGTGACATCTGCTGATTTAAAAATGGCTTTATAAACTAATGTTTTATTCAACTAGGCAAGACAGTAAAGATTTTTTTATTTACAATCACAGCCTACCGGGGAACGGTGGTTTAACTGCCTAGTTCAGAGGCAGAATTAGAGATTTTTACCTTATCAGCTCAAGGATTCGATTCAGCAAACTTCGGCTACTGGCTCAACCCTCTAACCACTAGACTACCTGCCTCCTCTACACTCTAACCACTAAGCTACCTGCCTCCTCTACACTCTAACCACTAGGCTACCTGCCTCCTCTACACTCTAACCACTAGGCTACCCTGCCTCCTCTACACTCTAACCACTAGGCTACCTGCCTCCTCTACCCTCTAACCACTAGGCTACCTGCCGCCTCAACACTCTAACCACTAGACTACCTGCCACCTCTACACGCTAACCACTAGACTACCCTGCCTCCTCTACACTCTAACCACTAGGCTACCTGATTCCTCTACACTCACCACTAGGCTACCTGCCTCCTCTACACTCTAACCACTAGGCTACCTGCCTCCTCTACACTCTAACCACTAGGCTACCTTGCCTCCTCTACACTCTAACCACTAGGCTACCTGCCTCCTCTACACTCTAACCACTAGGCTACCTGCCTCCTCTACACTCTAACCACTAGGCTACCCTGCCTCCTCTACACTCTAACCACTAGGCTACCTGCCTCCTCTACACTCTAACCACTAGGCTACCTTGCCTCCTCTACACTCTAACCACTAGGCTACCTGCCTCCCCTACACTCTAACCACTAGGCTACCTGCCTCCTCTACACTCTAACCACTAGGCTACCTGCCTCCTCTACACTCTAACCACTAGGCTACCTGCCTCCTCTACACTCTAACCACTAGGCTACCTGCCTCCTCTACACTCTAACCAATAGGCTACCTGCCTCCTCTACACTCTAACCACTAGGCTACCTGCCTCCTCTACACTCTAACCACTAGGCTACCCTGCCTCCTCTACACTCTAACCACTAGGCTACCTGATTCCTCTACACTCTAACCACTAGGCTACCCTGCCTCCTCTACACTCTAACCACTAGGCTACCTGATTCCTCTACACTCTAACCACTAGGCTACCTGATTCCTCTACACTCTAACCACTAGGCTACCTGCCTCCTCTACACTCTAACCACTAGGCTACCCTGCCTCCTCTACACTCTAACCACTAGGCTACCTGCCTCCTCTACACTCTAACCACTAGGCTACCTGCCTCCTCTACACTCTAACCACTAGGCTACCTGCCTCCTCTACACTCTAACCACTAGGCTACCTGATTCCTCTACACTCTAACCACTAGGCTACCTGCCTCCTCTACACTCTAACCACTAGGCTACCTGCCTCCTCTACACTCTAACCAATAGGCTACCTTGCCTCCTCTACACTCTAACCACTAGGCTACCCTGCCTCCTCTACACTCTAACCACTAGGCTACCTGCCTCCTCTACACTCTAACCACTAGGCTACCCTGCCTCCTCTACACTCTAACCACTAGGCTACCTGCCTCCTCTACACTCTAACCACTAGGCTACCTTGCCTCCTCTACACTCTAACCACTAGGCTACCTGCCTCCCCTACACTCTAACCACTAGGCTACCTGCCTCCTCTACACTCTAACCACTAGGCTACCTGCCTCCTCTACACTCTAACCACTAGGCTACCTGCCTCCTCTACACTCTAACCACTAGGCTACCTGCCTCCTCTACACTCTAACCACTAGGCTACCTGCCTCCTCTACACTCTAACCACTAGGCTACCTGCCTCCTCTACACTCTAACCACTAGGCTACCCTGCCTCCTCTACACTCTAACCACTAGGCTACCTGAGTCCTCTACACTCTAACCACTAGGCTACCCTGCCTCCTCTACACTCTAACCACTAGGCTACCTGATTCCTCTACACTCTAACCACTAGGCTACCTGATTCCTCTACACTCTAACCACTAGGCTACCTGCCTCCTCTACACTCTAACCACTAGGCTACCCTGCCTCCTCTACACTCTAACCACTAGGCTACCTGCCTCCTCTACACTCTAACCACTAGGCTACCTGCCTCCTCTACACTCTAACCACTAGGCTACCTGCCTCCTCTACACTCTAACCACTAGGCTACCTGCCTCCTCTACACTCTAACCACTAGGCTTCCTGCCTCCTCTGCCGTTTGATCGATTGATGGATGCAGCTTTATGACAGGTTTATAACGGGAAACTTGAGCATATCTGGTGTGCGCCAAGTACATAAATATAATCTTGTAGCTTTGATTGACTTCCTAAAGAGTTTTTATTCCCCTTTAAGGGCAAATTGACAGATGCCTGCTGCCCTAAGTTAATTTTTTAGCAATTACATTTACTATTGATACTTAAATATATTTAAACACCAAATACTTTTAGATTTTTACTCAAGTATTCCCATCATTGGTTCTGTTTGTTTATGTTATGATGTGGGATATTAGAGCCCAGCAAGCTGCTGCAAACAACCCTTAAAGACAACAAGACCTCTCTCTCTCTATCTCTCTCTCTCTCTCTCTCTCTCTCTCTCTCTGTCTCTCTCTCTCTCTCTCTCTCTCTCTCTCTCTCTGTCTCTCTCTCTCTCTCTCTCTCTCTGTCTCTCTCTCTCTCTCTCTCTCTGCATCTCTCTCTCTCTCTCTCTCTCTCTCTCTCTCTGTCTCTCTCTCTGTCTCTCTCTCTCTCTCTGCATCTCTCTCTCTCTCTCTCTCTCTCTCTCTGCATCTCTCTCTCTCTCTCTCTGTCTCTCTGTCTCTCTGTCTCTCTGTCTCTCTCTGTCTCTCTCTGTCTCTCTCTCTCTGCATCTCTCTCTCTCCCTCTCTCTCTCTGTCTCTGTCTCTCTGCATCTCTCTCTCTCTCTCTCTCTCTCTCTGTCTCTCTCTCTCTCTGTCTCTCTCTCTCTCTGTCTCTCTCTGTCTCTCTCCGTCTCTCTCTCTCTCCGTCTCTCTCTCTCCGTCTCTCTCTCTCTCTCTCTCTGTCTCTCTCTCTCTCTCTCTCTCTCTCTCTCTCTCTCTCTCTCTCTCTCTCTCTCTCTCTCTCTCTCTCTCTCTCTCTCTCTCTCTCTCTCTCTCTCTCTCTCTCTCTCTCTCTCTCTCTCTCTCTCTCTCTCTCTCTCTCTCTCACTCCGTCTCTCTCTCTCTCTCTCTCTCTCTCACACTCAGGGTAAATAATGAAGAAGGGAGAAACATCCCTTAGGTGATTAATTATCCATGTCACCAGATGGGGGGAAAAAGCAGAAAAAAAATTAGATTTTCTGTTTTTACCCGAAAGGCATTTCTGAGCGAGGATTCGATCGGGCTAATGACAGCCATGTGTTAAAGGATGGCTACAGACTGGTATTAATCATGAATACAGAGGTGAGATCCTGGATGGGACAGTGTGTGTGTCTCTGTCTGTCTGTCTGTCTGTCTGTCTGTCTGTCTGTCTGTCTGTCTGTCTGTCTGTCTGTCTGTCTGTCTGTCTGTGTGTGTGTGTGTGTGTGTGTGTGTGTAACCTTCATGGAAAACAATGTGCTTTGCTGTCCACGTGCTGGTGAGGTCATACACACAAGGGTAGAGGTTGAAATGACTCCCAGTGGAGGATGACAATCGACTAGGGTCAGTAGGTCAGTAGGGTCAGTAGGTCAGTAGGATCAGTCGGGCCTGTAGGGTCAGTAGGTCAATAGGGTCAATGGGGTCAGTAGGGTCAATAGGGTCAGTAGGGTCAGCAGGGTCAGCAGGTCAGTCGGGTCTGTAGGGTCAGTAGGGTCAGTAGGTCAGTCGGGTCTATAGGGTCAGTAGGTCAGTAGGGTCAGTAGAGTCAGTCGGGTCTGTAGGGTCAGTAGGGTCAGTAGAGTCAGTAGGTCAGTCGGGTCTGTAGGGTCAGTAGGGTCAGTAGGTCATTCGGGTCTGTAGGGTCAGTAGGGTCAGTAGGTCAGTCGGGTCTGTAGGGTCAATAGGGTCTGTAGGTTCAGTATGGTCTGTAGGGTCAGCAGGGTCAGTAGGGTCAATAGGGTCAGTAGATAAGTAGGGTCAGTAGGGTCAATAGTCTGTGAGAGATCGGTGTCTGGGAGAGATCAGTGTCTGTGAGAGATCAGTGTCTGTGAGAGATCGGTGTCTGTGGGAGATCGGTGTCTGTGGGAGATCAGTGTTTGTGAGAGATCGGTGTTTGTGGGAGATAAGTGTCTGTAAAGCTTGTTTTCTCTGCCCTGATCTAATGTTATGCTCCTGTGTTCTCACTGTGTGTTCTCACCGTGTGTTCTCATCGTGTGTTCTCACCGTGTGTTCTCACCGTGTGTTCTCACCGTGTGTTCTCACCGTGTGTTCTCACCGTGTGTTCTCATCGTGTGTTCTCACCGTGTGTTCTCATCGTGTGTTCTCACCGTGTGTTCTCACCGTGTGTTCTCACCGTGTGTTCTCACCGTGTGTTCTCATCGTGTGTTCTCACCGTCACTCCATGGGGGGGGGGGGGGGGTACTCTGTGTTGTTGTCTGTGTCACACTGCTTTGCTTTATCTTGACCAGGTCGCAGTTGCAAATGAGAAAATGTTTAAATAATTACAGGCCCACTCCTTCCCTCCCAGCGATACAGTAGAGACTCATGTTGTTTTACTGTGATGCTCACAGAACAGTTAAATGTTTCCAGGGGGGGGGGGGGGGGTTGTGGGTTACTGACGCAGAGAGAGACGGTATGAGTCCTACAGAACAGTTAAATGGGGGGGGGGGGTACGGTGGGTAAACTGAAGCAGAGAGTAACGGTATGAGTAATGGGGCTATCTGTGCAGGGTCAACATGATACACACCTCCATTAGGCAGAGCCAGACGCCTCCAGCACACTATTAACCCACTCACAGGGCCACTAGGCAGGCAGGGATACAACACACACGCACACACACACACACACACTATTAACCCACTCACAGGGCCACTAGGCAGGCATGGAGGCAGCAAACACACACACACACACACACACACACTCACACACACACACTATTTAACCCACTCACAGGGCCACTAGGCAGGCAGGGAGGCAGCACACACACACACACACACACACACACACACACACACACACACACACACACACACACACACACACACACACACACACACACACACACACACACACACACACACTATTTAACCCACTCACAAGACCAGAAGGCAGGCAGGGAGGGGAGAAGGATTACACTGAGGGACTGTTGGAGGGAGGTGAGCAGGGGGAAGTGATGTGTGCTTCCTCATGTGTGTAGTGGGGGGATGGGGGGGGGGGGGGTATAAAGGGAGATTGTTTGTCTGTGTGTGTTCGCACACACATGTGTCTATGGTGTGTTTATGGTGTGTCTACGGTGTGTACAGTGTGTTTAATTCGTATCTATGGTGTGTTTGTGGTGTGTACAGTGTGTGTTTATGGTGTGTACAGTGTGTATCTATGGTGTGTTTATGGTGTGTACAGTATGTGTTCATGGTGTGTACAGTGTGTATCTCTGGTGTGTGTATGGTGTGTACAGTGTGTATCTATGGTGTGTTTCTGGTGTGTACAGTGTGTTTATGGTGTGTACAGTATGTGTTCATGGTGTGTACAGTGTGTATCTATGGTGTGTGTATGGTGTGTACAGTGTGTATCTATGGTGTGTTTATGGTGTGTACAGTGTGTATCTATGGTGTGTTTATGGTGTGTACAGTATGTATCTATGGTGTGTTTATGGTGTGTACAGTATGTGTTCATGGTGTGTACAGTGTGTATCTCTGGTGTGTGTATGGTGTGTACAGTGTGTATCTATGGTGTGTTTATGGTGTGTACAGTGTGTATCTATGGTGTGTTTATGGTGTGTACAGTGTGTATCTCTGGTGTGTGTATGGTGTGTACAGTGTGTATCTCTGGTGTGTGTATGGTGTGTACAGTGTGTATCTATGGTGTCTGGGGTGTATGATTGTGCATGTATGTGTATCCATCGTTCAGTGGCAGCAGCAACCATTTTGCAGAAAAGTGTTGAGATGTGAGGTAATGCTGTCAGTTGTCATGGAGGTGTGGGGAAAGAGGTAATGCTGTCAGTTGTCATGGAGGTGTGGGGAAAGAGGTAATGCTGTCAGTTGTCATGGAGGTGTGGGGAAAGAGGTAATGCTGTCAGTTGTCATGGAGGTGTGGGGAAAGAGGTAATGCTGTCAGTTTTCATGGAGGTGTGGGGAAAGAGGTAATGCTGTCAGTTGTCATGGAGGTGTGGGGAAAGAGGTAACGCTGTCAGTTGTCATGGAGGTGTGGGGAAAGAGATAATGCTGTCAGTTGTCATGGAGGTGTGGGGAAAGAGATAATGCTGTCAGTTGTCATGGAAGTGTGGGGTAAGAGATAATGCTGTCAGTTGTCATGGAGGTGTGGGGAAAGAGGTAATGCTGTCAGTTGTCATGGAGGTGTGGGGAAAGAGGTAATGCTGTCAGTTGTCATGGAGGTGTGGGGAAAGAGGTAACGCTGTCAGTTGTCATGGAGGTGTGGGGAAAGAGGTAATGCTGTCAGTTGTCATGGAGGTGTGGGGAAAGAGGTAATGCTGTCAGTTGTCATGGAGGTGTGGGGAAAGAGGTAACGCTGTCAGTTGTCATGGAGGTGTGGGGAAAGAGGTAATGCTGTCAGTTGTCATGGAGGTGTGGGGAAAGAGGTAATGCTGTCAGTTGTCATGGAGGTGTGGGGAAAGAATTGCCAAGGCCTTTTTTAAATCAGTAGATGTCGCAAAGTTCTGTACCGAAACCCACCCTGAAACCCCAAACAGCAAGCAATGCAGGTGTAGAAGCATGTCGGCTAGGAATAACTCCCTAGAATTCACATGTCACATGCGCCGAATACAACAGGTGTAGTAGAACTCACAGTGAAATGCTGAATACAACAGGTGTAGTAGACCTTACAGTGAAATGCTGAATACAACAGGTGTAGTAGAACTCACAGTGAAATGCTGAATACAACAGGTGTAGTAGAACTCACAGTGAAATGCTGAATACAACAGGTGTAGTAGACCTTACAGTGAAATGCTGAATACAACAGGTGTAGTAGACCTTACAGTGAAATGCTGAATACAACAGGCGTAGTAGACCTTACAGTGAAATGCTGAATACAACAGGTGTAGTAGACCTTACAGTGAAATGCTGAATACAACAGGTGTAGTAGACCTTACAGTGAAATGCTGAATACAACAGGTGTAGTAGACCTTACAGTGAAATGCTGAATACAACAGGTGTAGGTAGACCTTACAGTGAAATGCTGAATACAACAGGTGTAGTAGACCTTACAGTGAAATGCTGAATACAACAGGTGTAGTAGACCTTACAGTGAAATGCTGAATACAACAGGTGTAGTAGACCTCACAGTGAAATGCTGAATACAACAGGTGTAGTAGACCTTACAGTGAAATGCTGAATACAACAGGTGTAGTAGACCTTACAGTGAAATGCTGAATACAACAGGTGTAGTAGACCTTACAGTGAAATGCTGAATACAACAGGTGTAGTAGACCTTACAGTGAAATGCTGAATACAACAGGTGTAGTAGACCTTACAGTGAAATGCCGAATACAACAGGTGTAGTAGACCTTACAGTGAAATGCCGAATACAACAGGTGTAGTAGACCTTACAGTGAAATGCTGAATACAACAGGTGTAGTAGACCTTACAGTGAAATGCTGAATACAACAGGTGTAGTAGACCTCACAGTGAAATGCTGAATACAACAGGTGTAGTAGACCTTACAGTGAAATGCTGAATACAACAGGTGTAGTAGACCTTACAGTGAAATGCTGAATACAACAGGTGTAGTAGACCTTACAGTGAAATGCTGAATACAACAGGTGTAGTAGACCTTACAGTGAAATGCTGAATACAACAGGTGTAGTAGACCTTACAGTGAAATGCTGAATACAACAGGTGTAGTAGACCTTACAGTGAAATGCTGAATACAACAGGTGTAGTAGACCTTACAGTGAAATGCTGAATACAACAGGTGTAGTAGACCTTACAGTGAAATGCTGAATACAACAGGTGTAGTAGACCTTACAGTGAAATGCCGAATACAACAGGTGTAGTAGACCTTACAGTGAAATGACGAACACAACAGGTGTAGTAGACCTTACAGTGAAATGCAAAATACAACAGGTGTAGTAGACCTTACAGTGAAATGCCGAATACAACAGGTGTAGTAGACCTTACAGTGAAATGCCGAATACAACAGGTGTAGTAGACCTGACAGTGAAATGCTGAATACAACAGGTGTAGTAGACCTTACAGTGAAATGCTGAATACAACAGGTGTAGTAGACCTTACAGTGAAATGCTGAATACAACAGGTGTAGTAGACCTTACAGTGAAATGCTGAATACAACAGGTGTAGTAGACCTTACAGTGAAATGCCGAATACAACAGGTGTAGTAGACCTTACAGTGAAATGCCGAATACAACAGGTGTAGTAGACCTTACAGTGAAATGCCGAATACAACAGGTGTAGTAGACCTTACAGTGAAATGCTGAATACAACAGGTGTAGTAGACCTTACAGTGAAATGCTGAATACAACAGGTGTAGTAGACCTTACAGTGAAATGCTGAATACAACAGGTGTAGTAGACCTTACAGTGAAATGCTGAATACAACAGGTGTAGTAGACCTTACAGTGAAATGCTGAATACAACAGGTGTAGTAGACCTTACAGTGAAATGCTGAATACAACAGGTGTAGTAGACCTTACAGTGAAATGCTGAATACAACAGGTGTAGTAGACCTTACAGTGAAATGCTGAATACAACAGGTGTAGTAGACCTTACAGTGAAATGCCGAATACAACAGGTGTAGTAGACCTTACAGTGAAATGACGAACACAACAGGTGTAGTAGACCTTACAGTGAAATGCAAAATACAACAGGTGTAGTAGACCTTACAGTGAAATGCTGAATACAACAGGTGTAGTAGACCTTACAGTGAAATGCCGAATACAACAGGTGTAGTAGACCTGACATTGAAATGCTGAATACAACAGGTGTAGTAGACCTTACAGTGAAATGCTGAATACAACAGGTGTAGTAGACCTTACAGTGAAATGCTGAATACAACAGGTGTAGTAGACCTTACAGTGAAATGCTGAATACAACAGGTGTAGTAGACCTTACAGTGAAATGCTGAATACAAAAGGTGTAGTAGACCTTACAGTGAAATGCCGAATACAACAGGTGTAGTAGACCTTACAGTGAAATGCCGAATACAACAGGTGTAGTAGACCTTACAGTGAAATGCTGAATACAACAGGTGTAGTAGACCTTACAGTGAAATGCTGAATACAACAGGTGTAGTAGACCTTACAGTGAAATGCTGAATACAACAGGTGTAGTAGACCTTACAGTGAAATGCTGAATACAACAGGTGTAGTAGACCTTACAGTGAAATGCTGAATACAACAGGTGTAGTAGACCTTACAGTGAAATGCCAAATACAACAGGTGTAGTAGACCTTACAGTGAAATGCCGAATACAACAGGTGTAGTAGACCTTACAGTGAAATGCCGAATACAACAGGTGTAGTAGACCTTACAGTGAAATGCTGAATAGAACAGGTGTAGTAGACCTTACAGTGAAATGCCGAATACAACAGGTGTAGTAGACCTTACAGTGAAATGCCGAATACAACAGGTGTAGTCGACCTTACAGTGAAATGCTGAATACAACAGGTGTAGTAGACCTTAGAGTGAAATGCTGAAAACAACAGGTGTAGTAGACCTTACAGTGAAATGCTGAATACAACAGGTGTAGTAGACCTTACAGTGAAATGCTGAATACAACATGTGTAGTAGACCTTACAGTGAAATGCTGAATACAACAGGTGTAGTAGACCTTACAGTGAAATGCTGAATACAACAGGTGTAGTAGACCTTACAGTGAAATGCTGAATACAACAGGTGTAGTAGACCTCACAGTGAAATGCTGAATACAACAGGTGTAGTAGACCTTACAGTGAAATGCTGAATACAACAGGTGTAGTAGACCTTACAGTGAAATGCTGAATACAACAGGTGTAGTAGACCTTACAGTGAAATGCTGAATACAACAGGTGTAGTAGACCTTACAGTGAAATGCCGAATACAACAGGTGTAGTAGACCTTACAGTGAAATGCCGAATACAACAGGTGTAGTAGACCTTACAGTGAAATGCTGAATACAACAGGTGTAGTAGACCTTACAGTGAAATGCTGAATACAACATGTGTAGTAGACCTTACAGTGAAATGCTGAATACAACAGGTGTAGTAGACCTTACAGTGAAATGCTGAATACAACAGGTGTAGTAGACCTTACAGTGAAATGCTGAATACAACAGGTGTAGTAGACCTCACAGTGAAATGCTGAATACAACAGGTGTAGTAGACCTTACAGTGAAATGCTGAATACAACAGGTGTAGTAGACCTTACAGTGAAATGCTGAATACAACAGGTGTAGTAGACCTTACAGTGAAATGCTGAATACAACAGGTGTAGTAGACCTTACAGTGAAATGCTGAATACAACAGGTGTATTAGACCTTACAGTGAAATGCCGAATACAACAGGTGTAGTAGACCTTACAGTGAAATGCCGAATACAACAGGTGTAGTAGACCTCACAGTGAAATGCCGAATACAACAGGTGTAGTAGACCTTACAGTGAAATGCTGAATAGAACAGGTGTAGTAGACCTTACAGTGAAATGCCGAATACAACAGGTGTAGTAGACCTTACAGTGAAATGCCGAATACAACAGGTGTAGTCGACCTTACAGTGAAATGCTGAATACAACAGGTGTAGTAGACCTTAGAGTGAAATGCTGAAAACAACAGGTGTAGTAGACCTTACAGTGAAATGCTGAATACAACAGGTGTAGTAGACCTTACAGTGAAATGCTGAATACAACATGTGTAGTAGACCTTACAGTGAAATGCTGAATACAACAGGTGTAGTAGACCTTACAGTGAAATGCTGAATACAACAGGTGTAGTAGACCTTACAGTGAAATGCTGAATACAACAGGTGTAGTAGACCTCACAGTGAAATGCTGAATACAACAGGTGTAGTAGACCTTACAGTGAAATGCTGAATACAACAGGTGTAGTAGACCTTACAGTGAAATGCTGAATACAACAGGTGTAGTAGACCTTACAGTGAAATGCTGAATACAACAGGTGTAGTAGACCTTACAGTGAAATGCCGAATACAACAGGTGTAGTAGACCTTACAGTGAAATGCCGAATACAACAGGTGTAGTAGACCTTACAGTGAAATGCTGAATACAACAGGTGTAGTAGACCTTACAGTGAAATGCTGAATACAACATGTGTAGTAGACCTTACAGTGAAATGCTGAATACAACAGGTGTAGTAGACCTTACAGTGAAATGCTGAATACAACAGGTGTAGTAGACCTTACAGTGAAATGCTGAATACAACAGGTGTAGTAGACCTCACAGTGAAATGCTGAATACAACAGGTGTAGTAGACCTTACAGTGAAATGCTGAATACAACAGGTGTAGTAGACCTTACAGTGAAATGCTGAATACAACAGGTGTAGTAGACCTTACAGTGAAATGCTGAATACAACAGGTGTAGTAGACCTTACAGTGAAATGCTGAATACAACAGGTGTAGTAGACCTTACAGTGAAATGCCGAATACAACAGGTGTAGTAGACCTTACAGTGAAATGCCGAATACAACAGGTGTAGTAGACCTCACAGTGAAATGCCGAATACAACAGGTGTAGTAGACCTTACAGTGAAATGCTGAATACAACAGGTGTAGTAGACCTTACAGTGAAATGCTGAATACAACCTTACCTTATAAAACTGTTTGAATCATGTCTGTGAGTATAACAGAACTTATTTAGCAGGCAAAACCCCGAGGACAAAGGTCACTCTCTTTTCAATGGGAATTCATTGGGAATGTCTACGGGACATTTTGGCCAACAAAAGAAGCTTGTCAAAGGTAAGGAATTAATGATATTTTTGTTTCTGCGTTTACTGAGTTAATTACTTGAAAATCATACAATGTCATTTTCCGTCTCACACAGTTGAAGTGTACCAATCATAAGAATTACAGACCTCTACATTCTTTGGAAGTAGGAAAACCTGCAAAATCGGCAGTGTATCAAATACTTGTTCTCCCCACTGTATATATATCTATATATCTATAGGTATCTCTATAGGTATCTATCTCTATAGGTATATCTACAGGTATATATATATATATATATATATATATATATATATATATATATATATATATAGGTATATCTATAGGTATCTCTATAGGTATATATCGCTATAACTATCTCTCTGTATAGATATCGCTATGTATCTATAAAGGTATATATCACTATAGGTACAGTGTATATCTTTATAGTTATCTATCTCTATTGCTATCTCTATGGCCAGTGTTGTAAAGTACTTCAGTAAAAATACTTTAAAGTACTAGTTAAGTCATTTTTTGGGGGGGTATGTGTACCTTACTTCACTATTGATATGTTTGACAACTTTTACTTTTACTTCCCTACATTCTTAAAGAAAATAATATACTTTTTAACATTTTCCCTGACAACCAAAAGTACTCGTTACATTTGGAATGCATAGCAGGACAGGAAAATGGTCCAATTCACTCATCCAGAGAACATCCCTGGTCATCCCTACTGCCTCTGATCTGGAGGACTCACTAAACAGAGAACATCCCTGGTCATCCCTACTGCCTCTGATCTGGAGGACTCACTAAACAGAGAACATCCCTGGTCGTCCCTACTGCCTCTGATCTGGAGGACTCACTAAACAGAGAACATCCCTGGTCATCCCTACTGCCTCTGATCTGGAGGACTCACTAAACAGAGAACATCCCTGGTCATCCCTACTGCCTCTGATCAGGAGGACTCACTAAACAGAGAACATCCCTGGTCATTCCTACTGCCTTGGATCTGGAGGACTCACTAAACAGAGAACATCCCTGGTCATCCCTACTGCCTCTGATCTGGAGGACTCACTAAACACAAATGCTTCATTCGTAAATGATGTCGGGGTGTTGGAGTGTGCCCCTGGCTAAAAATCACGAAAATGCTGCTGTCTGGTTTGCTTTTTGTAAGGAATTTGAAATGATTTATTCTTTAACTTTGAAACTAAAGTATATTTAGCAATTACATTTACTTTTGATACTTATTTATATTTCAGACACTCAAACAATCAGAGAAACAGACACTCAGAGAAACAGACACTCAGACAGACAGACACTCAGAGAGACAGACACTCAGACACTCAGAGAGACAGACACTCAGAGAGACAGACACTCAGACACTCAGACAGACAGACACTCAGACACTCAGAGAGACAGACACTCAGAGAGACAGACACTCAGACACTCAGAGAGACAGACACCCAAAGAAACAGACACTCAGACACTCAGAGAGACAGACACTCAGAGAGACAGACACTCAGACACTCAGAGAGACAGACACCCAGAGAAACAGACACTCAGACACTCAGACAGACAGACACTGAGACACTCAGAGAGACAGACACTCAGAGAGACAGACACTCAGATGCTCAGAGAGAAACACCCAGACAC
Organism: Oncorhynchus clarkii lewisi; assembly: GCF_045791955.1. NCBI lineage: Eukaryota > Metazoa > Chordata > Actinopteri > Salmoniformes > Salmonidae > Oncorhynchus > Oncorhynchus clarkii. The sequence goes on along the minus strand of NC_092164.1, from coordinate 72,865,013 downwards.
TCAGAGAGACAGACACTCAGAGAGACGGACACCCAGACACTCAGAGAGACAGACACTTCAAACACTCAGAGAAACAGACACACAGACACTCCGAGAGACAGACACTCAGCCACTCAAAGAGACAGACACTCAGAGAGACAGACACTTAGAGAGACAGACACCCAGACACTCAGAAAGACAGACACTCAGAGAGACAGACACACAGACACTCAGAGAGACAGACACCCAGACACTCAGAGAGACAGACACACAGACACTCAGAGAGACAGACACCCAGACACTCAGAGAGACAGACTCTCAGACACCCAGACACTCAGAGAGACAGACACTCAGAGAGACAGACACACAGACACTCAGAGAGACAGACACACAGACACTCAGAGAGACAGACACTCAGAGAGACAGACACTCAGAGAAACAGACACTCAGAGAGACAGACACACAGACACTCAGAGAGACAGACACTCAGAGAGACAGACTAGCAGACAGTCAGAAGGACAGGGTTCATCATCTATAATTGGAGCATAATGTTGTACTGAGGGAAGGATTAATAAACTACATACTGGGGGGAAAAGCCACATTCTCACTGGACTGCCCCCCCCCCCCCTTACTAACTCTGACTTCGCTAATAGCTACTTTGTTGAGGAAAGTGGGAAGGGCTAAACTGTCCAATGGGGAAGGGTTTGAATTCTGCATCGGATGAGACCAGCAGAAAAGGGTTCACACGTTGGACAGTTGTTGAGGATCTGGCGAAGGATTCAAATGTTGCACAACAGGAAGGGTTCATGTGGGTTAAACTGTTGCCTGTTGGGGATTCTGGGAGTTTTAAAAGGTTACGATGCTGTTCTGTCTCGATTAGCAGGGAGAACAGCGAAGGGGACAGTTTACATGTGAAGTGGAGACCCACTCTACTTTCAGTCATGTCTGGTATTGGATACTCCGTAAGTCATGTCTGGTATTGGATACTCCGTATGTCATGTCTGGTATTGGATACTCTGTAAGTCATGTCTGGTATTGGATACTCCGTAAGTCATGTCTGGTATTGAATACTCAGTATGTCATGTCTGGTATTGGATACTCTGTAAGTCATGTCTGGTATTGGATACTCCGTATGTCATGTCTGGTATTGGATACTCCGTAAGTCATGTCTGGTATTGGATACTCCGTAAGTCATGTCTGGTAGAGAATACTCCGTAAGTCATGTCTGGTATTGGATACTCCGTAAGTCATGTCTGGTATTGGATACTCAGTAAGTCATGTCTGGTATTGGATACTCCGTAAGTCATGTCTGGTATTGGATACTCCGTAAGTCATGTCTGGTAGAGGATACTCCGTAAGTCATGTCTGGTATTGGATACTCCGTAAGTCATGTCTGGTAGAGGATACTCCGTAAGTCATGTCTGGTAATTGGATACTCCGTAAGTCATGTCTGGTAGAGGATACTCCGTAAGTCATGTCTGGTAGAGGATATTCCGTAAGTCATGTCTGGTAGAGGATACTCCGTAAGTCATGTCTGGTAGAGGATACTCCGTAAGTCATGTCTGGTATTGGATACTCCGTATGTCATGTCTGGTATCAGTTAGTCATGTCTGGTATTGGATACTCTGTAAGTCATGTCTGGTATTGGATACTCCGTAAGTCATGTCTGGTATTGGATACTCCGTAAGTCATGTCTGGTAGAGGATACTCTGTAAGTCATGTCTGGTATTGGATACTCTGTAAGTCATGTCTGGTATTGGATACTCTGTAAGTCATGTCTGGTATTGGATACTCTGTAAGTCATGTCTAGTATTGGATACTCTGTAAGTCATGGCTGGTAGAGGATACTCTGTAAGTCATGTCTGGTATTGGATACTCTGTAAGTCATATCTGGTATTGGATACTCCGTAAGTCATGTCTGGTATTGGATACTCCGTAAGTCATGTCTGGTATTGGATTCTCTGTAAGTCATGTCTGGTAGAGGATACTCTGTAAGTCATGGCTGGTATTGGATACTCTGTAAGTCATGTCTGGTATTGGATACTCTGTAAGTCATGTCTGGTATTGGACACTCCGTAAGTCATGTCTGGTATTGGATACTCTGTAAGTCATGTCTGGTAGAGGATACTCCGTAAGTCATGTCTGGTATTGAATACTCTGTAAGTCATGTCTGGTATTGGATACTCCGTAAGTCATGTCTGGTATTGGATACTCCGTAAGTCATGTCTGGTATTGGATACTCCGTAAGTCATGTCTGGTATTGGATACTCCGTAAGTCATGTCTGGTATTGGATACTCCGTAAGTCATGTCTGATATTGGATACTCCGTAAGTCATGTCTGGTATTGGATACTCCGTAAGTCATGTCTGGTATTGGATACTCTGTAAGTCATGTCTGGTATTGGATACTCTGTAAGTCATGTCTGGTATTGGATACTCCGTAAGTCATGTCTGGTATTGGATACTCCGTAAGTCATGTCTGGTATTGGATACTCCGTAAGTCATGTCTGGTATTGGATACTCTGTAAGTCATGTCTGGTATTGGATACTCCGTATGTCATGTCTGGTATTGGATACTCAGTTAGTCATGCCTGGTATCAGTTAGTCATGTCTGGTATTGGATACTCTGTAAGTCATGTCTGGTATTGGATACTCAGTAAGTCATGTCTGGTATCAGTTAGTCATGTCTGGTATCAGTTAGTCTTGTCTGATATCAGTTAGTCATGTCTGGTAGAGGATACTCAGTTAGTCATGCCTGGTAGAGGATACTCAGTTAGTCATGTCTGGTAGATGATACTCAGTTAGTCATGTCTGGTATCAGTTAGTCTTGCCTGGTATCAGTTAGTCATGTCTGGTATCAGTTAGTCATGTCTGGTATCAGTTAGTCTGGTATCAGTTAGTCTTGTCTGGTATCAGTTAGTCATGCCTGGTAGAGGATACTCAGTTAGTCATGCCTGGTAGAGGATACTCAGTTAGTCATGTCTGGTAGATGATACTCAGTTAGTCATGTCTGGTATCAGTTAGTCTTGTCTGGTAGATGATACTCAGTTAGTCATGTCTGGTATCAGTTAGTCATGTCTGGTAGAGGATACTCAGATAGTCATGTCTGGTATCAGTTAGTCATGTCTGGTATCAGTTAGTCTTAGATGATACTCAGTTAGTCATGTCTGGTATCAGTTAGTCTTAGATGATACTCAGTTAGTCATGTCTGGTAGAGGATACTCAGATAGTCATGTCTGGTATCAGTTAGTCTTGTCTGGTATCAGTTAGTCATGTCTGGTATCAGTTAGTCATGTCTGGTAGATGATACTCAGTTAGTCATGTCTGGTATCAGTTAGTCATGTCTGGTATCAGTTAGTAATGTCTGGTATCAGTTAGTCATGTCTGGTATCAGTTAGTCATGTCTGGTATCAGTTAGTCTTGTCTGGTAGATGATACTCAGTTAGTCATGTCTGGTATCAGTTAGTCTTAGATGATACTCAGTCATGTCTGGTAGAGGATACTCAGATAGTCATGTCTGGTATCAGTTAGTCATGTCTGGTATCAGATAGTCATGTCTGGTATCAGTTAGTCATGTCTGGTATCAGTTAGTCATGTCTGGTAGATGATACTCAGTTAGTCATGTCTGGTATCAGTTAGTCATGTCTGGTATCAGTTAGTCATGTCTGGTATCAGTTAGTCATGTCTGGTATCAGTTAGTCATGTCTGGTATCAGTTAGTCTTGTCTGGTATCAGTTAGTCATGTCTGGTAGAGGATACTCAGTTAGTCATGCCTGGTAGAGGATACTCAGTTAGTCATGCCTGGTAGAGGATACTCAGTTAGTCATGTCTGGTATCAGTTAGTCTTGACTGGTAGATGATACTCAGTTAGTCATGTCTGGTAGAGGATACTCAGTTAGTCTTGTCTGGTAGATGAAACTCAGTTAGTCATGTCTGGTATCAGTAAGTAATGTCTGGTATCAGTTAGTCATGTCTGGTATCAGTTAGTCATGTCTGGTATCAGTAAGTCATGTCTGGTATCAGTTAGTCATGTCTGGTAGAGGATACTCAGTTAGTCATGTCTGGTAGAGGATACTCAGTTAGTCTTGTCTGGTAGAAGATACTCAGTTAGTCATGTCTGGTATCAGTTAGTCATGTCTGGTATCAGTTAGTCATGTCTGGTATCAGTTAGTCATGTCTGGTATCAGTTAGTCATGTCTGGTATCAGTTAGTCGTGTCTGGTATCAGTTAGTCGTGTCTGGTATCAGTTAGTCGTGTCTGGTATCAGTTAGTCATGTCTGGTATCAGTTAGTCATGTCTGGTATCAGTTAATCATGCCTGGTAGAGGATACTCAGTTAGTCATGTCTGGTATCAGTTAGTCATGTCTGGCATCAGTTAGTCATGTCTGGTAGAGGATACTCAGTTATTCATGCCTGGTAGAGGATACTCAGTTAGTCATGCCTGGTAGAGGATACTCAGTTAGTCATGTCTGGTATCAGTTAGTCATGTCTGGTATCAGTTAGTCATGTCTGGAATCAGTTAGTCATGTCTGGTAGATGATACTCAGTTAGTCATGTCTGGTATCAGTTAGTCATGTCTGGTATCAGTTAGTCATGTCTGGGAGATGATACTCAGTTAGTCATGTCTGGTATCAGTTAGTCATGTCTGGTATCAGTTAGTCATGTCTGGTATCAGTTAGTCATGTCTGGGAGATGATACTCAGTTAGTCATGTCTGGTATCAGTTAGTCATGTCTGGTATCAGTTAGTCATGTCTGGTATCAGTTAGTCTTGTCTGGTAGATGATACTCAGTTAGTCATGTCTGGTATCAGTTAGTCTTAGATGATACTCAGTTAGTCATGTCTGGTAGAGGATACTCATATAGTCATGTCTGGTATCAGTTAGTCATGTCTGGTATCAGTTAGTCATGTCTGGTATCAGTTAGTCATGCCTGGTAGAGGATACTCAGTCATGTCTGGTATCAGTTAGTCTTGTCTGGTATCAGTTAGTCTTGTCTGATATCAGTTAGTCATGTCTGGTAGAGGATACTCAGTTAGTCATGCCTGGTAGAGGATACTCAGTTAGTCATGTCTGGTAGATGATACTCAGTTAGTCATGTCTGGTATCAGTTAGTCTTGCCTGGTATCAGTTAGTCATGTCTGGTATCAGTTAGTCATGTCTGGTATCAGTTAGTCTTGTCTGGTATCAGTTAGTCTTGTCTGGTATCAGTTAGTCATGCCTGGTAGAGGATACTCAGTTAGTCATGCCTGGTAGAGGATACTCAGTTAGTCATGTCTGGTAGATGATACTCAGTTAGTCATGTCTGGTATCAGTTAGTCTTGTCTGGTAGATGATACTCAGTTAGTCATGTCTGGTATCAGTTAGTCATGTCTGGTAGAGGATACTCAGATAGTCATGTCTGGTATCAGTTAGTCATGTCTGGTATCAGTTAGTCTTAGATGATACTCAGTTAGTCATGTCTGGTATCAGTTAGTCTTAGATGATACTCAGTTAGTCATGTCTGGTAGAGGATACTCAGATAGTCATGTCTGGTATCAGTTAGTCTTGTCTGGTATCAGTTAGTCATGTCTGGTATCAGTTAGTCATGTCTGGTAGATGATACTCAGTTAGTCATGTCTGGTATCAGTTAGTCATGTCTGGTATCAGTTAGTAATGTCTGGTATCAGTTAGTCATGTCTGGTATCAGTTAGTCATGTCTGGTATCAGTTAGTCTTGTCTGGTAGATGATACTCAGTTAGTCATGTCTGGTATCAGTTAGTCATGTCTGGTATCAGTTAGTCATGTCTGGTAGATGATACTCAGTTAGTCATGTCTGGTATCAGTTAGTCATGTCTGGTATCAGTTAGTCATGTCTGGTATCAGTTAGTCATGTCTGGTATCAGTTAGTCATGTCTGGTATCAGTTAGTCTTGTCTGGTATCAGTTAGTCATGTCTGGTAGAGGATACTCAGTTAGTCATGCCTGGTAGAGGATACTCAGTTAGTCATGCCTGGTAGAGGATACTCAGTTAGTCATGTCTGGTATCAGTTAGTCTTGTCTGGTAGATGATACTCAGTTAGTCATGTCTGGTAGAGGATACTCAGTTAGTCTTGTCTGGTAGATGAAACTCAGTTAGTCATGTCTGGTATCAGTAAGTAATGTCTGGTATCAGTTAGTCATGTCTGGTATCAGTTAGTCATGTCTGGTATCAGTAAGTCATGTCTGGTATCAGTTAGTCATGTCTGGTAGAGGATACTCAGTTAGTCATGTCTGGTAGAGGATACTCAGTTAGTCTTGTCTGGTAGAAGATACTCAGTTAGTCATGTCTGGTATCAGTTAGTCATGTCTGGTATCAGTTAGTCATGTCTGGTATCAGTTAGTCATGTCTGGTATCAGTTAGTCATGTCTGGTATCAGTTAGTCATGTCTGGTATCAGTTAGTCGTGTCTGGTATCAGTTAGTCGTGTCTGGTATCAGTTAGTCGTGTCTGGTATCAGTTAGTCATGTCTGGTATCAGTTAGTCATGTCTGGTATCAGTTAATCATGCCTGGTAGAGGATACTCAGTTAGTCATGTCTGGTATCAGTTAGTGATGTCTGGCATCAGTTAGTCATGTCTGGTAGAGGATACTCAGTTAGTCATGCCTGGTAGAGGATACTCAGTTAGTCATGCCTGGTAGAGGATACTCAGTTAGTCATGTCTGGTATCAGTTAGTCATGTCTGGTATCAGTTAGTCATGTCTGGAATCAGTTAGTCATGTCTGGTAGATGATACTCAGTTAGTCATGTCTGTTATCAGTTAGTCTTAGATGATACTCAGTTAGTCATGTCTGGTAGAGGATACTCAGATAGTCATGTCTGGTATCAGTTAGTCATGTCTGGTATCAGTTAGTCATGTCTGGTATCAGTTAGTCATGTCTGGGAGATGATACTCAGTTAGTCATGTCTGGTATCAGTTAGTCATGTCTGGTATCAGTTAGTCATGTCTGGTATCAGTTAGTCATGTCTGGTATCAGTTAGTCTTGTCTGGTAGATGATACTCAGTTAGTCATGTCTGGTATCAGTTAGTCTTAGATGATACTCAGTTAGTCATGTCTGGTAGAGGATACTCATATAGTCATGTCTGGTATCAGTTAGTCATGTCTGGTATCAGTTAGTCATGTCTGGTATCAGTTAGTCATGCCTGGTAGAGGATACTCAGTCATGTCTGGTATCAGTTAGTCTTGTCTGGTATCAGTTAGTCTTGTCTGTTATCAGTTAGTCATGTCTGGTAGAGGATACTCAGTTAGTCATGCCTGGTAGAGGATACTCAGTTAGTCATGTCTGGTAGATGATACTCAGTTAGTCATGTCTGGTATCAGTTAGTCTTGCCTGGTATCACTTAGTCATGTCTGGTATCAGTTAGTCATGTCTGGTATCAGTTAGTCTTGTCTGGTATCAGTTAGTCTTGTCTGGTATCAGTTAGTCATGCCTGGTAGAGGATACTCAGTTAGTCATGCCTGGTAGAGGATACTCAGTTAGTCATGTCTGGTAGATGATACTCAGTTAGTCATGTCTGGTATCAGTTAGTCTTGTCTGGTAGATGATACTCAGTTAGTCATGTCTGGTATCAGTTAGTCATGTCTGGTAGAGGATACTCAGATAGTCATGTCTGGTATCAGTTAGTCATGTCTGGTATCAGTTAGTCTTAGATGATACTCAGTTAGTCATGTCTGGTATCAGTTAGTCTTAGATGATACTCAGTTAGTCATGTCTGGTAGAGGATACTCAGATAGTCATGTCTGGTATCAGTTAGTCTTGTCTGGTATCAGTTAGTCATGTCTGGTATCAGTTAGTCATGTCTGGTAGATGATACTCAGTTAGTCATGTCTGGTATCAGTTAGTCATGTCTGGTATCAGTTAGTAATGTCTGGTATCAGTTAGTCATGTCTGGTATCAGTTAGTCATGTCTGGTATCAGTTAGTCTTGTCTGGTAGATGATACTCAGTTAGTCATGTCTGGTATCAGTTAGTCTTAGATGATACTCAGTCATGTCTGGTAGAGGATACTCAGATAGTCATGTCTGGTATCAGTTAGTCATGTCTGGTATCAGATAGTCATGTCTGGTATCAGTTAGTCATGTCTGGTATCAGTTAGTCATGTCTGGTATCAGTTAGTCATGTCTGGTAGATGATACTCAGTTAGTCATGTCTGGTATCAGTTAGTCATGTCTGGTATCAGTTAGTCATGTCTGGTATCAGTTAGTCATGTCTGGTATCAGTTAGTCAAGTCTGGTATCAGTTAGTCATGTCTGGTATCAGTTAATCATGCCTGGTAGAGGATACTCAGTTAGTCATGTCTGGTATCAGTTAGTCATGTCTGGCATCAGTTAGTCATGTCTGGTAGAGGATACTCAGTTAGTCATGCCTGGTAGAGGATACTCAGTTAGTCATGCCTGGTAGAGGATACTCAGTTAGTCATGTCTGGTATCAGTTAGTCTTGTCTGGTAGAGGATACTCAGTTAGTCATGTCTGGTAGAGGATACTCAGTTAGTCTTGTCTGGTAGATGAAACTCAGTTAGTCATGTCTGGTATCAGTAAGTAATGTCTGGTATCAGTTAGTCATGTCTGGTATCAGTTAGTCATGTCTGGTATCAGTAAGTCATGTCTGGTATCAGTTAGTCATGTCTGGTAGAGGATACTCAGTTAGTCATGTCTGGTAGAGGATACTCAGTTAGTCTTGTCTGGTAGAAGATACTCAGTTAGTCATGTCTGGTATCAGTTAGTCATGTCTGGTATCAGTTAGTCATGTCTGGTATCAGTTAGTCATGTCTGGTATCAGTTAGTCGTGTCTGGTATCAGTTAGTTGTGTCTGGTATCAGTTAGTCGTGTCTGGTATCAGTTAGTCATGTCTGGTATCAGTTAGTCATGTCTGGTATCAGTTAATCATGCCTGGTAGAGGATACTCAGTTAGTCATGTCTGGTATCAGTTAGTCATGTCTGGCATCAGTTAGTCATGTCTGGTAGAGGATACTCAGTTAGTCATGCCTGGTAGAGGATACTCAGTTAGTCATGCCTGGTAGAGGATACTCAGTTAGTCATGTCTGGTATCAGTTAGTCATGTCTGGTATCAGTTAGTCATGTCTGGAATCAGTTAGTCATGTCTGGTAGATGATACTCAGTTAGTCATGTCTGTTATCAGTTAGTCTTAGATGATACTCAGTTAGTCATGTCTGGTAGAGGATACTCAGATAGTCATGTCTGGTATCAGTTAGTCATGTCTGGTATCAGTTAGTCATGTCTGGTAGATGATACTCAGTTAGTCATGTCTGGTATCAGTTAGTCATGTCTGGTATCAGTTAGTCATGTCTGGTATCAGTTAGTCATGTCTGGTATCAGTTAGTCATGTCTGGTATCAGTTAGTCTTGTCTGGTAGATGATACTCAGTTAGTCATGTCTGGTAGAGGATACTCAGTTAGTCATGCCTGGTAGAGGATACTCAGTTAGTCATGCCTGGTAGAGGATACTCAGTTAGTCATGTCTGGTATCAGTTAGTCTTGTCTGGTAGATGATACTCAGTTAGTCATGTCTGGTAGAGGATACTCAGTTAGTCTTGTCTGGTAGATGAAACTCAGTTAGTCATGTCTGGTATCAGTTAGTAATGTCTGGTATCAGTTAGTCATGTCTGGTATCAGTTAGTCATGTCTGGTATCAGTTAGTCATGTCTGGTATCAGTTAGTCATGTCTGGTATCAGTTAGTCTTGTCTGGTATCAGTTAGTCATGTCTGGTATCAGTTAATCATGCCTGGTAGAGGATACTCAGTTAGTCATGTCTGGTATCAGTTAGTCATGTCTGGCATCAGTTAGTCATGTCTGGTAGAGGATACTCAGTTAGTCATGCCTGGTAGAGGATACTCAGTTAGTCATGCCTGGTAGAGGATACTCAGTTAGTCATGTCTGGTATCAGTTAGTCTTGTCTGGTAGATGATACTCAGTTAGTCTTGTCTGGTAGATGAAACTCAGTTAGTCATGTCTGGTATCAGTAAGTAATGTCTGGTATCAGTTAGTCATGTCTGGTATCAGTTAGTCATGTCTGGTATCAGTAAGTCATGTCTGGTATCAGTTAGTCATGTCTGGTAGAGGATACTCAGTTAGTCATGTCTGGTAGAGGATACTCAGTTAGTCTTGTCTGGTAGAAGATACTCAGTTAGTCATGTCTGGTATCAGTTAGTCATGTCTGGTATCAGTTAGTCATGTCTGGTATCAGTTAGTCATGTCTGGTATCAGTTAGTCATGTCTGGTATCAGTTAGTCATGTCTGGTATCAGTTAGTCGTGTCTGGTATCAGTTAGTCGTGTCTGGTATCAGTTAGTCGTGTCTGGTATCAGTTAGTCATGTCTGGTATCAGTTAGTCATGTCTGGTATCAGTTAATCATGCCTGGTAGAGGATACTCAGTTAGTCATGTCTGGTATCAGTTAGTCATGTCTGGCATCAGTTAGTCATGTCTGGTAGAGGATACTCAGTTAGTCATGCCTGGTAGAGGATACTCAGTTAGTCATGCCTGGTAGAGGATACTCAGTTAGTCATGTCTGGTATCAGTTAGTCATGTCTGGTATCAGTTAGTCATGTCTGGAATCAGTTAGTCATGTCTGGTAGATGATACTCAGTTAGTCATGTCTGTTATCAGTTAGTCTTAGATGATACTCAGTTAGTCATGTCTGGTAGAGGATACTCAGATAGTCATGTCTGGTATCAGTTAGTCATGTCTGGTATCAGTTAGTCATGTCTGGTAGATGATACTCAGTTAGTCATGTCTGGTATCAGTTAGTCATGTCTGGTATCAGTTAGTCATGTCTGGTATCAGTTAGTCATGTCTGGTATCAGTTAGTCATGTCTGGTATCAGTTAGTCTTGTCTGGTAGATGATACTCAGTTAGTCATGTCTGGTATCAGTTAGTCTTAGATGATACTCAGTTAGTCATGTCTGGTAGAGGATACTCATATAGTCATGTCTGGTATCAGTTAGTCATGTCTGGTATCAGTTAGTCATGTCTGGTAGATGATACTCAGTTAGTCATGTCTGGTATCAGTTAGTCATGTCTGGTATCAGTTAGTCATGTCTGGTATCAGTTAGTCATGTCTGGTATCAGTTAGTCATGTCTGGTAGAGGATACTCAGTTAGTCATGCCTGGTAGAGGATACTCAGTTAGTCATGCCTGGTAGAGGATACTCAGTTAGTCATGTCTGGTATCAGTTAGTCTTGTCTGGTAGATGATACTCAGTTAGTCATGTCTGGTAGAGGATACTCAGTTAGTCTTGTCTGGTAGATGAAACTCAGTTAGTCATGTCTGGTATCAGTTAGTAATGTCTGGTATCAGTTAGTCATGTCTGGTATCAGTTAGTCATGTCTGGTATCAGTTAGTCATGTCTAGTATCAGTTAGTAATGTCTGGTAGAGGATACTCAGTTAGTCATGTCTGGTAGAGGATACTCAGTTAGTCTTGTCTGGTAGATGATACTCAGTTAGTCATGTCTGGTATCAGTTAGTCATGTCTGGTATCAGTTAGTCTTGTCTGGTATCAGTTAGTCATGTCTGGTATCAGTTAGTCATGTCTGGTATCAGTTAGTCATGTCTGGTATCAGTTAGTCGTGTCTGGTATCAGTTAGTCGTGTCTGGTATCAGTTAGTCATGTCTGGCATCAGTTAGTCATGTCTGGTAGAGGATACTCAGTTAGTCATGCCTGGTAGAGGATACTCAGTTAGTCATGCCTGGTAGAGGATACTCAGTTAGTCATGTCTGGTATCAGTTAGTCATGTCTGGTATCAGTTAGTCATGTCTGGAATCAGTTAGTCATGTCTGGTAGATGATACTCAGTTAGTCATGTCTGTTATCAGTTAGTCTTAGATGATACTCAGTTAGTCATGTCTGGTAGAGGATACTCAGATAGTCATGTCTGGTATCAGTTAGTCATGTCTGGTATCAGTTAGTCATGTCTGGTAGATGATACTCAGTTAGTCATGTCTGGTATCAGTTAGTCATGTCTGGTATCAGTTAGTCATGTCTGGTATCAATTAGTCATGTCTGGTATCAGTTAGTCATGTCTGGTATCAGTTAGTCTTGTCTGGTAGATGATACTCAGTTAGTCATGTCTGGTATCAGTTAGTCTTAGATGATACTCAGTTAGTCATGTCTGGTATCAGTTAGTCATGTCTGGTATCAGTTAGTCATGTCTGGTATCAGTTAGTCATGTCTGGTATCAGTTAGTCATGTCTGGTATCAGTTAGTCTTGTCTGGTATCAGTTAGTCATGTCTGGTAGAGGATACTCAGTTAGTCATGCCTGGTAGAGGATACTCAGTTAGTCATGCCTGGTAGAGGATACTCAGTTAGTCATGTCTGGTATCAGTTAGTCTTGTCTGGTAGATGATACTCAGTTAGTCATGTCTGGTAGAGGATACTCAGTTAGTCTTGTCTGGTAGATGAAACTCAGTTAGTCATGTCTGGTATCAGTTAGTAATGTCTGGTATCAGTTAGTCATGTCTGGTATCAGTTAGTCATGTCTGGTATCAGTTAGTCATGTCTAGTATCAGTTAGTAATGTCTGGTAGAGGATACTCAGTTAGTCATGTCTGGTAGAGGATACTCAGTTAGTCTTGTCTGGTAGATGATACTCAGTTAGTCATGTCTGGTATCAGTTAGTCATGTCTGGTATCAGTTAGTCTTGTCTGGTATCAGTTAGTCATGTCTGGTATCAGTTAGTCATGTCTGGTATCAGTTAGTCGTGTCTGGTATCAGTTAGTCGTGTCTGGTATCAGTTAGTCGTGTCTGGTATCAGTTAGTCATGTCTGGTATCAGTTAGTCATGTGTGGTATCAGTTAATCATGCCTGGTAGAGGATACTCAGTTAGTCATGTCTGGTATCAGTTAGTCATGTCTGGTATCAGTTAGTCATGTCTGGTATCAGTTAGTCATGTCTGGTAGATGATACTCAGTTAGTCATGTCTGGTATCAGTTAGTCATTTCTGGTATCAGTTAGTCATGTCTGGTATCAGTTAGTCATGTCTGGTAGAGGATACTCAGTTAGTCATGCCTGGTAGAGGATACTCAGTTAGTCATGTCTGGTAGATGATACTCAGTTAGTCATGTCTGGTAGATGATACTCAGTTAGTCATGTCTGGTATCAGTAAGTAATGTCTGGTATCAGTTAGTCATGTCTGGTATCAGTTAGTCATGTCTGGTATCAGTTAGTCATGTCTGGTATCAGTTAATCATGCCTGGTAGAGGATACTCAGTTAGTCATGTCTGGTATCAGTTAGTCATGTCTGGCATCAGTTAGTCATGCCTGGTAGAGGATACTCAGTTAGTCATGCCTGGTATAGGATACTCAGTTAGTCATGTCTGGTATCAGTTAGTCATGTCTGGTATCAGTTAGTCATGTCTGGAATCAGTTAGTCATGTCTGGTAGATGATACTCAGTTAGTCATGTCTGTTATCAGTTAGTCTTAGATGATACTCAGTTAGTCATGTCTGGTAGAGGATACTCAGATAGTCATGTCTGGTATCAGTTAGTCATGTCTGGTATCAGTTAGTCATGTCTGGTATCAGTTAGTCATGTCTGGTAGATGATACTCAGTTAGTCATGTCTGGTATCAGTTAGTCATGTCTGGTATCAGTTAGTCATGTCTGGTATCAGTTAGTCTTGTCTGGTAGATGATACTCAATTAGTCATGTCTGGTATCAGTTGGTCTTAGATGATACTCAGTCATGTCTGGTAGAGGATACTCAGATAGTCATGTCTGGTATCAGTTAGTCATGTCTGGTATCAGATAGTCATGTCTGGTATCAGTTAGTCATGTCTGGTATCAGTTAGTCATGTCTGGTATCAGTTAGTCATGTCTGGTAGATGATACTCAGTTAGTCATGTCTGGTATCAGTTAGTCATGTCTGGTATCAGTTAGTCATGTCTGGTATCAGTTAGTCATGTCTGGTATCAGTTAGTCATGTCTGGTATCAGTTAGTCATGTCTGGTAGAGGATACTCAGTTAGTCATGCCTGGTAGAGGATACTCAGTTAGTCATGCCTGGTAGAGGATACTCAGTTAGTCATGTCTGGTATCAGTTAGTCTTGTCTGGTAGATGATACTCAGTTAGTCATGTCTGGTAGAGGATACTCAGTTAGTCTTGTCTGGTAGATGAAACTCAGTTAGTCATGTCTGGTATCAGTTAGTAATGTCTGGTATCAGTTAGTCATGTCTGGTATCAGTTAGTCATGTCTGGTATCAGTTAGTCATGTCTGGTATCAGTTAGTCATGTCTGGTAGAGGATACTCAGTTAGTCATGTCTGGTAGAGGATACTGAGTTAGTCTTGTCTGGTAGAAGATACTCAGTTAGTCATGTCTGGTATCAGTTAGTCATGTCTGGTATCAGTTAGTCATGTCTGGTATCAGTTAGTCATGTCTGGTATCAGTTAGTCATGTCTGGTATTAGTTAGTCGTGTCTGGTATCAGTTAGTCGTGTCTGGTATCAGTTAGTCGTGTCTGGTATCAGTTAGTCATGTCTGGTATCAGTTAGTCATGTCTGGTATCAGTTAATCATGCCTGGTAGAGGATACTCAGTTAGTCATGTCTGGTATCAGTTAGTCATGTCTGGTATCAGTTAGTCATGTCTGGTAGAGGATACTCAGTTAGTCATGCCTGGTAGAGGATACTCAGTTAGTCATGCCTGGTAGAGGATACTCAGTTAGTCATGTCTGGTATCAGTTAGTCATGTCTGGTATCAGTTAGTCATGTCTGGTATCAGTTAGTCATGTCTGGTATCAGTTAGTCTTGTCTGGTATCAGTTAGTCATGTCTGGTAGATGATACTCAGTTAGTCATGTCTGGTATCAGTTAGTCTTAGATGATACTCAGTTAGTCATGTCTGGTAGAGGATACTCAGATAGTCATGTCTGGTATCAGTTAGTCATGTCTGGTATCAGTTAGTCATGTCTGGTATCAGTTAGTCATGTCTGGTAGATGATACTCAGTTAGTCATGTCTGGTATCAGTTAGTCATGTCTGGTATCAGTTAGTCATGTCTGGTATCAGTTAGTCATGTCTGGTATCAGTTAGTCATGTCTGGTATCAGTTAGTCTTAGATGATACTCAGTCATGTCTGGTAGAGGATACTCAGATAGTCATGTCTGGTATCAGTTAGTCATGTCTGGTATCAGATAGTCATGTCTGGTATCAGTTAGTCATGTCTGGTATCAGTTAGTCATGTCTGGTATCAGTTAGTCATGTCTGGTAGATGATACTCAGTTAGTCATGTCTGGTATCAGTTAGTCATGTCTGGTAGATGATACTCAGTTAGTCATGTCTGGTATCAGTTAGTCATGTCTGGTATCAGTTAGTCATGTCTGGTATCAGTTAGTCTTAGATGATACTCAGTTAGTCATGTCTGGTAGAGGATACTCATATAGTCATGTCTGGTATCAGTTAGTCATGTCTGGTATCAGTTAGTCATGTCTGGTATCAGTTAGTCATGTCTGGTAGATGATACTCAGTTAGTCATGTCTGGTATCAGTTAGTCATGTCTGGTATCAGTTAGTCATGTCTGGTATCAGTTAGTCATGTCTGGTATCAGTTAGTCATGCCTGGTATCAGTTAGCCTTGTCTGGTATCAGTTAGTCATGTCTGGTAGAGGATACTCAGTTAGTCATGTCTGGTATCAGTTAGTCATGTCTGGTATCAGTTAGTCATGTCTGGTATCAGTTAGTCTTGTCTGGTAGATGATAATCAGTTAGTCATGTCTGGTATCAGTTAGTCATGTCTGGTAGAGGATACTCAGTTAGTCATGTCTGGTATCAGTTAGTCATATCTGGTATCAGTTAGTCATGTCTGGTAGATGATACTCAGTTAGTCATGTCTGGTATCAGTTAGTCTTGTCTGGTAGATGATACTCAGTTAGTCATGTCTGGTATCAGTTAGTCATGTCTGGTAGAGGATACTCAGTTAGTCATGTCTGGTATCAGTTAGTCATGTCTGGTAGAGGATACTCAGATAGTCATGTCTGGTATCAGTTAGTCATGTCTGGTAGAGGATACTCAGATAGTCATGCCTTGTAAGGATAATGAGTGGTACAGTATGTGTGGCCTGAAACTCTACAGAATCAGGAACTGTTTAAATTAGTGCCATAACTACATAGGGAATAGGGACAACCCTTTAGAGATTTCAGCATCATAACATACAGCTAGCAAGAGAGAGCCAGAGAGAACATTTCAAGAGAGACAGAGAGAGAGAGAAAAATAGAGAGTGAGAGAGAGCGAAAAAGAAAAAGAGATGGACATCAAGCGATACACAAAGATAGACAGAGACAGACAGAGAAATAGATGTGAAACAGAAAGAATATCTCACCATTCGGCACTAGAAATAAGCCTCATGTTCTTTTTATCACCCTGTACCTCCCATCGTGCTCCTGAATGACGTTATACTGTGTTCCTCCCATCGTGCTCCTGAATGACGTTATACTGTGTTCCTCCCATCGGCCTCCTGAATGACGTTATACTGTGTTCCTCCCATCGGCCTCCTGAATGACGTTATACTGTGTACCTCCCATTGACCTCCTGAATGACGTAGTACTGTGTACCTCCCATCGTCCTCCTGAATGACGTTATACTGTGTACCTCCCATCAGCCTCCTGAATGACGTTATACTGTGTTCCTCCCATCGTCCTCCTGAATGACGTTATACTGTGTACCTCCCATTGACCTCCTGAATGACGTAGTACTGTGTACCTCACATTGTCCTCCTGAATGACGTTATACTGTGAACCTCCCATCGTCCTCCTGAATGACGTTATACCGTGTACCTCCCATCGGCCTCCTGAACGACGTTATACCGTGTACCTCCCATCGGCCTCCTGAATGACGTTATACCGTGTACCTCCCATCGTCCTCCTGAATGACGTTATACCGTGTACCTCCCATCGGCCTCCTGAATGACGTTATACCGTGTACCTCCCATCGTCCTCCTGAATGACGTCATACCGTGTACCTCCCATCGTCCTCCTGAATGACGTTATACTGTGTTCCTCCCATCGTCCTCCTGAATGACGTTATACTGTGTACCTCCCATCGGCCTCCTGAATGACGTTATAATGTGATCCCTTTATGGTCGCGCATTTCATACTTATGAATTACCTATCAAGTCATTTCCTCTTCTGCTGCTTGGAGCTGACAAAGTGTGTGTGTGTGTGTGTGTGTGTTTGCGTGCACGCCTGCGTATGCTAGCGTACGCACAGACACACACAGACACAGACAGACACACACAGACACACACAGACACACACGTGGAGAAATGTGAGATGCAGCCTGTGAGCTGTAGAGACCTGTAGGGATGATGCTCTTACAGGTGAAGGTGAATAAAGGAGAATATCTGTTAAAGGTTGTAACTCATCCTTCAGATCGCGACGTACAGTGGCTAGCGAACGTATTCACCCCCCTTTGGCATTATTCCTATTGTGTTGCCGTACAAAATTAATTAAAAAAATGTTTCATTTGATTTACAGAACATGTAGATGTAAAATTATTTTGGGGGGGGTGGAAAAAACAAAATAGTATACTAAAAAAAATAGAATACTTGAGCGTGTATTCACTCCCCTAGAGTAAATAATTTGTAGATCCACCTTTTGCAGCAATTACATCTGCAAGTCTTTTGGGGGTTTGTCTCTATAGGCTCGGCACATCTAGCCACTGGGATTTTTGCCCGTTCTTCAAGGCAAAACCGCTCCTGCTCCTTCAAGTTGGATGGGTTCTGCTGGTGTACATAAATCTTTGTCAGACCACAGATTCTCAATTGGATTGAGGTCTGGGCTTTGACTAGGCCATTCCAAGACATTTAAATGTCTCCCTTTAAACCACTTGAGTGTTGCTTTAGCAGTATGCTTAGGGTCATTGTCCTGCTGGGAGGTGAACCTCCGTCCCAGTCTCAAATATGTTGAAGACTGAAACAGGTTTCCCTCAAGAATTTCCCTGTATTTAACGCAATCCATCATTCCTTAAAATCTGGCCAGTTTCCCTGCTGATGAAAAACATCCCCATAGCATGATGTTGCCACCACCATGGGGAAGGTGTTCTCGGGGTGATGAGAGGTGTTGGGTTTGCGCCAGACATAGAGTTTTCCTTGATGGTCAAAAACCTCAATTGTAGTCTCATCTAACCAGAGTACCTTCTCTCATATGTTTAGGGAGTTTCCTACATGCCTTTTGGCGAACATTATTTTTTTCTTTTTTAAGCAATGTATTTTTTTAATTTATTTTTTCTGGTCACTCTTCTCCACAACTTTGTCCCTGACCTGTTTGGAGAGCTCCTTGGTCTTCACGGTGTCTCTTGCTTAGTGGTGTTACAGACTCTGGGGCCTTTCAGAACAGGTGTATATATACTGAGATCATGTGACACATCATGTGACACTTTGATTGTACACAGGTGTACTTTAACTAATTATGTGACCTCAGGGGCAAATAGATCAATACAATCACAGGGGCAAATAGATCAATACAATCACAGGAGAAAATAGATAAATACAATCACAGGGGCAAAAAGATCAATACAATCACAGGGGAAAATAAAATAATATGTTTTGAATCGATTCACATTCCTTTCTCTCCTTCCAGAAGGTCTTTCAATCCAATATGTCATCCTGCTCTTGTTTTGAGTGACAGAGCAATTCTTTCTGGATCTGGTTTGCGGCGCTGAAAACCTTCAGCACCAGAACAGCCCTGACTCATTCTTTAAACATATGTTTACATAACACAAAATAATTGCATACCATCTATCTAGCAAAATCTAGTTAAGGTTCTCTCCCCTTTCCATCTCTCCCTTATCCATCTCTCCCCTCTCCATCTCTCCCATCTCTCTCTCTCTCTCTCTCTCTCTCTCTCTCTCTCTCTCTCCCTCTCTCTCTCTCTCTCTCTCTCTCTCTCTCAATCTCTCTCTCTACCTCTCTCTCTCTTTCTCTCCCTCCTCACTTTTTCTCTCGCCACTTCTTTCCCTCTACATATTTCTATCCGCTCGCTCCCTTCCCTCTAACTCTCTCCTTCTCACTCCCTTCCCTCTCTTCATCACAATCTCTCTTTCTCTCCCTCTCTTCCTCGCTTCCTTCTGCCGTCCTGTAGCTAGGCCTTATTGTTATGTGCTGTGGAAATGATCATCTGAGCCACCAGTCCTTCTGATCCTACACAGATCCTCTCACAGCAATGTAGACTGGTTAATGACCTGTTGCCATTAGCAACACAAGGCAGATTTCAGATTTTCTTTGAGCGTTGGTTTTGCAGTGGTGGAAGGTGAAATGCCGTGTTGTGTGGTGTATGAGTCAGTGGCATTAGGCTGCTATTGTCGCTGGGATGCAAAGATGTTTATTAGCGGGGGAATAAAGAGGATACAGAGGCTATCACAGGATGTTACACAGACCATGCTGTCTCTTTCAGAAACCAGTCCCTCAAAATCCTTCCTAGTGTCTTAATCAATTCTCCCCCCTCCTCCATCTCTCTCTCCCCCCTTCTCCATCTCTATCTCCCCCCTCCTCAATCTCTCTCTCTCCCATCTCCTCCATCTCTATCTCCCCCCTCCTCCATCTCTATCTCCCCCTCCTCCATCTCTATCTCCCCCCTCCTCCATCTCTATCACCCCCTCCTCCATCCCTATCTCCCCCTCCTCCATCTCTCTCTCCCCCTCCTCCATCTCTATCTCCCCCCTCCTCCATATATATCACCCCCTCCTCCATCCCTATCTCCCCCCTCCTCCATCTCTCTCTCCCCCTCCTCCATCTCTCTCTCCCCCTCCTCCATCTCTCTCCCCCCTCCTCCATCTCTATCTCCCCCCTCCTCCATCTCTATCTCCCCCTCCTCCATCTCTATCTCCCCCCTCCTCCATCTCTATCACCCCCTCCTCCATCCCTATCTCCCCCCTCCTCCATCTCTATCACCCCCTCCTCCATCCCTATCTTCCCCCTCCTCCATCTCTATCTCCCCCTCCTCCATCTCTATCTCCCCCCTCCTCCATCTCTCTCTCCCCCTCCTCCATCTCTCTCTCCCCCTCCTCCATATCTCTATCTCCCCCTCCTCCATCTCTCTCTCCCCCTCCTCCATCTCTCTCTCCCCCTCCTCCATCTCTCTCTCCCCCTGTCTCTGTCTCTCTATCTCCCCCTTCCTCCATCTCTCTCTCCTCCCGTCTCTCTCTCTCCCACCCACCTCCCTCCCCCACCATCTCCTCTGAGGCAGTGTGTAGCATTAATGGTCAGGTTGGTGTGGATGAGAATACAAGAGGACAGCAGGCAGCAGGAGAGAAGTCAACAACTTCAGGCCTAAATACTACATTTGCCATGGCTTCGTTCACAGTCAATAAGAGCTCACACAATCACACACACACGCACACACACACACACACACACACACACACACACACACAGTTCAATCCTCAGTATAACCCCTGTGAAATGTAAGTACAAATCTGACATTGATATAACCATTGGGAGCTCCACTGTGGTCCGTGACCATAGGGAATGTACCGGAAGCTCCACTGTGGTCCGTGACATTAGGGAAGGTACTGGGAGGTCTACCGTGGTCCGTGACCATACGGAAGGTACTGGAAGGTCTACCGTGGTCCGTGACCATAGGGAATGTACTGGAAGCTCCACTTTGGTCCGTGACCATAGGGAAGGTACTGGAAGGTCTACCGTGGTCCGTGACCATAGGGAAGGTACTGGAAGGTCTACCGTGGTCCGTGACCATAGGGAAGGTACTGGAAGGTCTACCGTGGTCCGTGACCATAGGGAATATATTGGGTTTCCCCTCTCTGTGACAACAGAGCTCAGAATCACTACCTAATTGGACATTGCCGTTAGATAGTTGGAGGCACAGCGACACACAGCAGAGGTTTTGGATGAGCCAGATCTAATAGCGTCAGTGAGAGGGATTTTAGTTGCACTGTTGTTTTGAAAAAAAAACAGATTTTGGCATTTATCATTTTCAGTCGTGGATTTTAAAGCAATAGATTGGTGTAATCTTTGGCTAGCGGGAGTTTCCACGATTGAAACCCATATCGAAAGGTATTGTATTTGTGAGAAGGGAGAGGAATGGAGATGCAGACTAGTTCTGAAGTGTGTGACTGGTGAGAGGGAGGAGGGAGGAGGGAGAGAGGGAGAGAGGGAGAGGAATGGGGATGCAGACTCGTTCTGAAGTGTGTGACTGGTGTTGCAAAGCAAGAGAGAGTCAAGTATTGTTTTAGAAACAGAGTAGAAAACTACATATGTGTCTCTGTGTCTGTGTCTCTGTGTCTGTGTCTCTGTGTCTCTGTGTCTGTGTGTCTGTGTGTCTCTGTGTCTCTGTGTCTGTGTCTCTGTGTCTGTGTCTCTGTGTCTGTGTGTCTCTGTGTCTCTGTGTCTCTGTGTCTCTGTGTGTCTGTGTTTGTGTCTGTGTGTCTCTGTGTCTGTGTGTCTCTGTGTCTGTGTGTCTCTGTGTCTCTGTGTCTCTGTGTGTCTCTGTGTCTCTGTGTCTCTGTGTATGTGTGTCTCTGTGTCTCTGTGTCTGTGTGTCTGTGTGCCTCTGTGTCTCTGTGTCTCTGTGTCTCTGTGTCTCTATGTCTCTGTGTGTCTCTGTGTCTGTGTGTCTCTGTGTCTGTGTGTCTCTATGTGTCTCTGTGTCTGTGTGTCTGTGTGTCTCTGTGTCTGTTCTGTCTCTCTGTATGTCTCTGTGTGTGTCTCAGTGTCTCAGTGTCTGTGTGTCTGTGTGTCTGTGTGTCTGTGTGTCTCTGTGTCTGTGTGTGTCTGTGTGCGTCTATGTGTGTCTGTGTGTATGTGTGTCTCTTCTGTCTCTCTGTGTGTGTCTGTGTGTCTGTGTGCCTGTTCTGTCTCTCTGTGTGTCTCTGTGTGTCTGTGTGTCTCTTCTAGCTGTGTGTCTGTGCTAGCTGGGAAGGGTTCATCAGGACAGCTGACTGAACCCAATCTATCCCAATCCCAATCCCAATCACACACACACACACACACACACACACACACACACACACACACACACACACACACACATACATACAAGTTACTGCAGAGAAGATGACAATAGGAAGTTATATGGAGGACAACAGGAAGTTATGTGGAGGACAACGGGAAGTTATATGGAGGACAACAGGAAGTTATATGGAGGACAACAGGAAGTTATATGTAGTTAACATACTTTTGTCATGATGCCCAATATCAATGCGGAGTAAATATCGGTATTTCATAGGTAACCTTTACGTTTCCAGGAAATCTCTTGAGACACTGTGCTGAAATCCCAGGAAATGTCAACCTACAGTATGCTGGAATTACAACTACTGCCAGCATAGCCCACCTCGTGCCAATTCTCCACACACAAGCACAGATGAATGCACACGCATGCAGATGAACAGTTACTTAGCAGTTACAGGAAGTGATCATTTCACCTTTCTTAGAAACAGAAAATGGCATTACACTTTTGTGATGAAGTCCCCAGATATGTTTCCTGCCATCGTCAACAAATTGCACAAACCTTCCAGTGAAATGTGTAAAAGCCATGATATTTACACAACGACTTAATGACATTGGACTTAAGCATCTTAACCATCTTAAGGAACTATCGAAACTATGAGCATTGTTCAAATGAACCCTATTTAAATAAATGTAAAAAAAATATATATAATTTGTCACAGAAAATAGATGATTTGCGGTATGGATTAGATTACGTAATAGGGACATGTTGCCGATATATTTTATATCTGATAACGGTTATAATAATAATAATAATAATAATAAGGTTTGGGAACCACTGCCGTACTGTGACAGATCACAGTGTGTGGTTTCAGAAAGACCAGCCAATAAGATGTGTTCATTAACTCATTTCCAATAGTACTGTGACAGATCACAGGGTGTGATTTCAGAAAGACCAGCCAATAAGATGTGTTCATTAACTCATTTCCAATAGTACTGTGACAGATCACAGGGTGTGGTTTCAGAAAGACCAGCCAATAAGATGTGTTCATTAACTCATTTCCAACAGAAGTCAAAAGGGAAATTGTAACTGACTGATACAGCATCATAACAGGTCCTGAATAAACATTTCTGAGGCAAATTAAAGAAGAGAGTCAGAAATCTTAAAAAAGATTAAAACATCTTTACTCAGCGCTTGTCAACAAACGGAAACGTTCTGTAGGTTCAAGGTTTCAAGTAAACGCAACACAATACACGTTCTGATGACAATAAAATAAGCAGCCTACTGTCACGCCCTGGCCATAGAGAGGCTTTTATTCTCTATTTTTGGTTTGGCCAGGGTGTGACTAGGCATTCTATGTTCATTTTCTATGTTTTGCATTTCTTTGTTTGTTCCCAATCAGAGGCAGCTGTCTATCGTTGTCTCTGATTGAGAACCATACTTAGGTAGCCTTTTCCCGCCTGAGTTTTGTGGGTAGTTGCTTTTCTGTTTTTGTGTCTTTCTGCACCAGACAGAACTGTTTCGGTTGTTCCCGTTGTTGTTTTGCTGTTCAGTTCAACGAATAAAAGATGAACACCTACCACGCTGCACCTTGGTCCTCACCTTCTTCCACCAACAGCCGCTACTTGAAAAACCCTGATAAACAGAAAATTACAAGTTGGAATACAAAGCAAGCAGGGAACATTCAAACTCTACTGTACTTCAATAAGAAGACCTCCTATTGAAAGTCTAATGGGAATCATAGTGATAGATAGATAGATAGATAGATAGATTGCATTAAGCACTGCAGTATATCTCCTCCTCATGACCTGCGCCAGATTTGGCAGTTCTTGCTGTGAGATGTTACCCCACTCTTCCACCAAGGCACCTGCAAGTTCCCAGACATTTCTGGGGGGAATGGCTCTAGCCCTCGCCCTCCGAGCCAACAGGTCCCAGACGTGCTTAATGGGATTGCGATCTGGGCTCTTCTCTGGCCATGGCAGAACACTGACATTCCTGTGTTGCAGGAAATCACACACAGAACGAGGAGTATGGCTGGTGGCATTGTCATGCTGGAGGGTCATGTCAGGATGAGCCTGCAGGAAGGCTACCACATGAGGGAGGAGGATGTCTTCCCAGTAATGCACAGAGTTGAGAATCCCTGCAATGACAACAAGCTCAGTCCGATGATTCCGATGACCACACCAGACCATGACGGACCCTCCACCTCAAAGGCGACATTGTTGCCGGTGATGTCTGGTGAGGACCTGCCTTACAACAGGCGTTTACAAGCCCTCAGTCCAGCCTCTCTCAGCCTATTGCGGACAGTCTGAGCACTGATAGAGAGATTGTGCGTTCCTGGTGTAACTCCCGCAGTTGTTGTTGCCATCCTGTACCTGTCCCGCAGGTGTGATGTTCGGATGTACCAATCCTGTACAGGTGTTGTTACACGTGGTCTGCCACTGCGAGGACAATCAGCTGTCTGTCCTGTCTCCCTGTAGCGCTGTCTTAGGCGTCTCACAGTACAGACATTGCAATTTATTGCCCTGGCCACATATAAGGATGACAATGGGAAGTTATATGGATGACAATGAGAAGATATATGGATCTTTTTTCTGTTAGCGACAGAGGTGCCAACAGGAAAGTAGAGAGATGCACTCTGTCTGTTAGTGATAGAGGTGCCAACAGGAAAGTAGAGAGATGCACTCTGTCTGTTAGTGATAGAGGTGCCAACAGGAAAGTAGAGAGATGCACTCTGTCTGTTAATGATAGAGGTGCCAACAGGAAAGTAGAGAGATGCACTCTGTCTGTTAGTGATAGAGGTGCCAACAGGAAAGTAGAGAGATGCACTCTGTCTGTTAGTGATAGAGGTGCCAACAGGAAAGTAGAGAGATGCACTCTGCCTGTTAGTGACAGAGGTGCCAACAGGAGAGTAGAGAGATGCACTCTGTCTGTTAGTGACAGAGGTGCCAACAGGAAAGTAGAGAGATGCACTCTGTCTGTTAGTGACAGAGGTGCCAACAGGAAAGTAGAGAGATGCACTCTGTCTGTTAGTGACAGAGGTGCCAACAGGAAAGTAGAGAGATGCACTCTGTCTGTTAGTGATAGAGGTGCCAACAGGAAAGTAGAGAGATGCACTCTGTCTGTTAGTGATAGAGGTGCCAACAGGAAAGTAGAGAGATGCACTCTGTCTGTTAGTGACAGAGGTGCCAACAGGAAAGTAGAGAGATGCACTCTGTCTGTTAGTGACAGAGGTGCCAACAGGAAAGTAGAGAGATGCACTCTGTCTGTTAGTGACAGAGGTGCCAACAGGAAAGTAGAGAGATGCACTCTGTCTGTTAGTGATAGAGGTGCCAACAGGAAAGTAGAGAGATGCACTCTGTCTGTTAGTGATAGAGGTGCCAACAGGAAAGTAGAGAGATGCACTCTGTCTGTTAGTGATAGAGGTGCCAACAGGAAAGTAGAGAGATGCACTCTGTCTGTTAGTGATAGAGGTGCCAACAGGAAAGTAGAGAGATGCACTCTGTCTGTTAGTGATAGAGGTGCCAACAGGGAAAACAGAGAGTTGCACTCTGTCTGTTAGTGATAGAGGTGCCAACAGGAAAGTAGAGAGATGCACTCTGTCTGTTAGTGATAGAGGTGCCAACAGGAAAGTAGAGAGATGCACTCTGTCTGTTAGTGATAGAGGTGCCAACAGGAAAGTAGAGAGATGCACTCTGTCTGTTAGTGATAGAGGTGCCAACAGGAAAGTAGAGAGATGCACTCTGTCTGTTAGTGATAGAGGTGCCAACAGGAAAGTAAAGAGATGCACTCTGTCTGTTAGTGACAGAGGTGCCAACAGGAAAGTAGAGAGATGCACTCTGTCTGTTAGTGATAGAGGTGCCAACAGGAAAGTAGAGAGATGCACTCTGCCTGTTAGTGACAGAGGTGCCAACAGGAAAGTAGAGAGATGCACTCTGTCTGTTAGTGATAGAGGTGCCAACAGGAAAGTAGAGAGATGCACTCTGTCTGTTAGTGATAGAGGTGCCAGCAGGAAAGTAGAGAGATGCACTCTGTCTGTTAGTGATAGAGGTGCCAACAGGAAAGTAGAGAGATGCACTCTGTCTGTTAGTGATAGAGGTGCCAACAGGAAAGTAGAGAGATGCACTCTGTCTGTTAGTGATAGGGGTGCCAACAGGAAAGTAGAGAGATGCACTCTGTCTGTTAATGACAGAGGTGCCAACAGGAAAGTAGAGAGATGCACTCTGTCTGTTAGTGATAGAGGTGCCAACAGGAAAGTAGAGAGATGCACTCTGTCTGTTAGTGATAGAGGTGCCAACAGGAAAGTAGAGAGATGCACTCTGTCTGTTAGTGACAGAGGTGCCAACAGGAAAGTAGAGAGATGCACTCTGTCTGTTAGTGATAGAGGTGCCAACAGGAAAGTAGAGAGATGCACTCTGTCTGTTAGTGATAGAGGTGCCAACAGGAAAGTAGAGAGATGCACTCTGTCTGTTAGTGATAGAGGTGCCAACAGGAAAGTAGAGAGATGCACTCTGTCTGTTAGTGATAGAGGTGCCAACAGGAAAGTAGAGAGATGCACTCTGTCTGTTAGTGATAGAGGTGCCAACAGGAAAGTAGAGAGATGCACTCTGTCTGTTAGTGATAGAGGTGCCAACAGGGAAAACAGAGAGTTGCACTCTGTCTGTTAGTGATAGAGGTGCCAACAGGAAAGTAGAGAGATGCACTCTGTCTGTTAGTGATAGAGGTGCCAACAGGAAAGTAGAGAGATGCACTCTGTCTGTTAGTGATAGAGGTGCCAACAGGAAAGTAGAGAGATATGAAGGTGACACAACCAGAGTCAAAACTGTTAAAAAATATAATCAGAATGAATGAATGATACACCTTACTTCACAATGTAATTTAAACTTGGCCTAACTGAACGATAAGCAGGGTGAAGAAGTTGATTTTAATTTAGAAAGACAATGTTGTATTGATGAGTTTGAGTTATGCCTAACACATCATTTGACATTATGCCTTGAGGGGTGTATTTCTCTTTTATATTTTACTTTATAAAAATAAACTGATGAAACCAGGCCAGTAGATGAGTGACTGTCTGACGTTGTAAGACTCATGGAGCCTGACAAAGGCAAAGGCTAAGACAACTTCTTCACATCAGATTCCCTGGCAGACAAGTTAATTGCAAAGAAGCTCAGCCACCAAGGCAGCAGGACCTGCTCACCCTCTTTCCCATGTACCACAGCTCCCACTCTGGAAAATTAAGACACAATGGCTAGTGGGCAGGTGCACAGCGATTTGTTTGTGGGGCTTGCTCACACAAAGCCCCGAAGCTGCATGCTGACTGTGGGAAGATGATTGATGTGTAACAGCACAGGTAAAAGGGCACAATCATTTGTCTGTTACAATCAACAAATTAATCTTTTAAAATATTGTCGTAAATATATTTCCACTAATGTTTATTTACTCAATTAATCCTTTACAAATGTTTATGTGCTGGTGCTTTTTGTTTAGAAAACATTTGATGAATTTATAAATATATTTATTATACCTTATTTTTGACCAGTGACATCATTTATATTATCATCGTTTTCGTTACTACTTTGTGAAAATAAGCTGTAACTGGGCTTTATTAATTAATATAACTATATGAATAATCAAATCTACAAATAAAGTTGATCAAATTGATTACACTGTAATGTTTTATTGTAAGGCAAACAAAAAATTGGCTTTAGGCCTACGTATTTTCTAGGACTTTGTAGAATTATACGAAACATATCCTTGACTCTATCTAAACATGTAACTATTGTTGTTATTTTCTTATTGATATATTTCATGAATATTTCATCATGCAATTAATGCTTATCAATACTTTATGCACTATTTACCAGGCCTCTATTTACCAGGCCTTTATTTACCAGGCCTCTATTTACCAGGCCTCTATTTATCAGGCCTCTATTTACCAGGCCTCTATTTACCAGGCCTCTATTTATCAGGCCTTTATTTACCAGGCCTTTATTTACCAGGCCTCTATTTACCAGGCCTCTATTTACCAGGTCTCTATTTATCAGGCCTCTATTTACCAGGCCTTTATTTACCAGGCCTCTATTTACCAGGCCTCTATTTACCAGGCCTCTATTTACCAGGTCTCTATTTATCAGGCCTCGATTTACCAGGCCTCTATTTACCAGGACTCTATTTACCAGGACTCTATTTACAAGGCCTCTATTTACCAGGCCTTTATTTACCAGGCCTTTATTTACCAGGCCTCTATTTATCAGGCCTCTATTTACCAGGCCTTTATTTACCAGGCCTCTATTTACCAGGCCTCTATTTATCAGGCCTCTATTTATCAGGCCTCTATTTATCAGGCCTCTATTTATCAGGCCTCTATTTATCAGGCCTCTATTTACCAGGCCTCTATTTATCAGGCCTCTATTTATCAGGCCTCTATTTATCAGGTCTCTATTTATCAGGCCTTTATTTACCAGGCCTCTATTTATCAGGCCTCTATTTACCAGGCCTCTATTTATCAGGCCTCTATTTATCATGCATGTTTGCACACTTTGCATGTTGATATGCATCTGATGCCTATGCTATTGGTCTAGTGTTACGATATCCCAACAATATATTATTATTGGAGGAAACATTGCATTTGGCATCACTGCCATTAGCAAATAGAAACACATTAAACACATAAAATAATAGATTCACTATATGGAACGAAAGATTGTCCCCCAAAAAAATCTCAAGGAGGATTGTTTCGAAATGATTTTACAGATACAGACAGACAGATACAGATTTAGCATGTCAATCTTGATGGGGCAAACTAAAAAAAAAAAATGTTTTTAGATGTGTGCCAGCAAAGCCACTACACAACACTAAACATTATATTAATTGCACTATAACAGTGACAAACGATGCCCGCAAATGTTTAGGGGCTACATAAAGCTGTCCCAACAGCAGACCTTTATTTTCAGCATAGAGTGAATCCTTACCACCAATATACCTGGCTATCAGCGGAGCCTTGTCTGGCAGTAAAACAGTTCATTCAGCCTCATTTACTGCCTTTAAAAAAAACATAGCTGATATGGCTGACTAGCTTAAACAAATGTGGTTTCTAATGACAATTGAGATGTACAAACCATGGCATACGGGGACGACAAGCGGATAAGAGGCCATCTGTAATTTTGATTAAGACGTTATTGAGCGAGCGATGACGGATGTAGTCATTCTAAATATTTGTTCAGCACTTTTGAAATGTACAGCATCAGAATTCAGAACATGGGTCGATCTTACAGTGTTCTCCCTGTAAACTAAGTCAGAACCGTAGGAAAAATAAAGGGGGCATATAAGCAGACAATGAAAGCTCTTATAATATTCAATGATTACCTTTCTCTAAAACAGGCTATAGGCAACATGGGCACCACCAAGTCAGAACAGTAGGCAAAGGTTTGTAGGCCTCCTTGCTCGCACACACTTTTTCAGTTCTGCCCACTCATTTTCGATAGGATTGAGGTCAGGGCTTTGTCATGCACACTCCAATACCTTGACTTCATTGTCCTTAAGCCATTTTGCCACAACTTTGGAAGTATGCTTGGGGTCGTTGTCCATTTGTAAGACCCATTTGCAACCAAGCGTTAACTTCCTGACTGATGTCTTGAGATGTTGCTTCAATATATCCACATAATTTCTTGCCTCATGTGCCATCTATTTGGTGAAGTGCACCATTCCCTCCTGCAGCAAAGCACCCCCCCCCCCCCCAACATGATGCTGCCACCCCCGTGCTTCACGGTTGGGATGGTCTTCTTCGGCTTGCAAGCTTCCCCCTTTTTCCTCCAAACATAACGATGGTCATTATGGCCAAACAGTTCTATTTTTGTTTCATCAGACCAGAGGACATTTCTCAAAAAAGTACGATCTTTGTCCCCATGTGCAGTTGCAAACCATAGTCTGGCTTTTTTATGTTGGTTTTGTAGCAGTGGCTTCTTCCTTGCTGAGTGACCTTTCAGGTTATGTCGATATAGGACTCGTTTTACTGTGGATATAGATACTTTTGTACCTGTTTCCTCCAGCATCTTCACAAGGTCCTTTGCTATTGTTCTGGGATTGATTTGCACCAAGTACGTTCATCTCTAGGAGACAGAACTTGTCCAAATCCTGAAAGGACGACGGCTGCGTGGTCCCATGGTGTTTATACTTGCATTATATTGTTTGTACAGATGAACGTGGTACCTTCAGACATTTGGAAATTGCTCCCTAAGATGAACCAGACTTGTGGAGGTCTACAATTTTTTTCTGAGGTCTTGGCTGATTTAAAAAAAATGTCAAGCAAAAGAGGGGTTTTGTTTGAAGGTAGGCCTTGAAATACATCCACAGGTAAACCTCCAATTGACTCAAATTATGTCAATTAGCCTATCAGAAGCTTCTAAAGCCATGACATCATTTTCTGCAATTGTCCAAGCTGTTTAAAGGCACAGTCAACTTAGTGTACGTAAACATCTGACCCACTGGAAATGTCATACAGTGAATTATAAGTGAAGCAACCTGTCTGTAAACAATTGTAGGAAAAATTACCTGGGTTCGAGTAGATGTCCTAACCGACTTGCCAAAACTAGAGTTTGTTCACAAGAAAATTGTGGAGTGGTTGAAAAATGTTTCTTTTTTTTTACACCCAATTGGTAGTAAAGAGGAAATGTAACTCCTGTACAGACTCGGGGGCAAAGGTCAAGGGCCACCGAAACCGCACTGCTTTTTGACACAACACACATCCAACCCAGAATCCAATGTGTCAGAGGAAACACTGTACACCAGGACAGGAGTTGCTTGTGTACAATGAGACAAGGATATCCCTGCTGGCCAAACCCTCCCTAACCCAGACGACGCTGGGCCAATGTGTCAGAGGAAACACTATACACCAGGACAGGAGTTGCTTGTGTACAATGAGACAAGGATATCCCTGCTGGCCAAACCCTCCCTAACCCAGACGTGCATCACCCAATGGACCTTCTGGTCATGGCCAGCTGCGACAGAGCCTCGAACCCAGAATCTCTGGCGGAACAGCTAGACCTCTGCCACACCCGGGAGGCCCTGAAAAATGAGTCTTAATGACTCCAACCAAGTGTATGTAAACTTCCGACTTCAACTGTATACATGGTGGTGTCAGTGGTAATAGTGTAGTATTGATATGTATGGTGGTAATAGTGTAGTATTGATATGTATGGTGGTAATAGTGTAGTATTGATATGTATAGTGGTAATAGTGGTAATAGTGTAGTATTGATATGCATGGTGGTAATAGTGGTAATAGTGTAGTATTGATATGTATAGTGGTAATAGTGGTAATAGTGTAGTATTGATATGTATGGTGGTAATAGTGTAGTATTGATATGTATGGTGGTAATAGTGTGGTAATGATATGTATGGTGGTAATAGTGTAGTATTGATATGTATGGTGGTAATAGTGGTAATATTGTAGTATTGATATGTATGGTGGTAATAGTGTGGTATTGTAGTATTGATATGTATGGTGGTAATAGTTGTAATAGTGTAGTATTGATATGTATGCTGGTAATAGTGGTAATAGTGTAGTATTGATGTGTTATAGTTATAGTGGTAATAGTGTAGTATTGATATGTATGGTGGTAATAGTGTAGTATTGATATGTATGGTTGTAATAGTGTAGTATTGATATGTATGGTGGTAATAGTGTAGTATTGATATGTATGGTGGTAATGGTGGTAATAGTGTAGTGTTGATATATATGGTGGTAATAGTGGTAATAGGGTAGTATTGATATGTATGGTGGTAATAGGGTAGTATTGATATGTATGGTGGTAATAGTGGTAATAGTGTAGTATTGATATGTATGGTGGTAATAGTGTAGTATTGATATGTATGGTGGTAATAGTGGTAATAGTGTAGTATTGATATGTATGGTGGTAATAGTGTAGTATTGATATGTATGGTGGTAACAGTGTAGTATTGATATGTATAGTGGTAATAGTGTAGTATTGATATGTATGGTGGTAATAGTGGTAATAGTGTAGTATTGATATGTATGGTGGTAACAGTGTAGTATTGATATGTATGGTGGTAATAGTGGTAATAGTGTAGTATTGATATGTATGGTGGTAATAGTGGTAATAGTGTAGTATTGATATGTATGGTGGTAATAGTGTAGTATTGATATGTATGGTGGTAATAGTGGTAATAGTGTAGTATTGATATGTATGGTGGTAATAGTGGTAATAGTGTAGTATTGATATGCATGGTGGTAATAGTGGTAATAGTGTAGTATTGATATGTATGGTGGTAATAGTGTGGTATTGATATGTATGGTGGTAATAGTGGTAATAGTGCAGTATTGATATGTATGGTGGTAATAGTGTAGTATTGATATGTATGGTGGTAATAGTGTAGTATTGATATGTATGGTGGTAATAGTGTAGTATTGATATACTTGATTGATGGTCTTTCTTGTGTGCAAATTGCAGGCACATTTTTTCATCAAATTTTGTCATTAAAGTCTGGCATTCTCTGGATTGATGGTGCTATTATTCTAGAATGTAGAAAATAAAGAAAAACCAGGTGATATTTACTTTTTTTAAAACATTTTTTAAACATGTATTTATCCGCTTATTTTGGGCACTAAACTATCTCCATTTATATTTCCATAAATTTGTTTAACTGTTACCAAGGACTTTCAGAAGAGTCTTGTGAGGATCTTGGGCAAAACATGAGAATCTCATCTTTCAATTGTCATTTGCTCATGAATGGTGCAGCGGTCTACGGCACTGCATCAGTGCTAGAGGCGTCACTACAGACTCTGGTTCGATTACAGGCTGTATCACAACCGGCCGTGATTGGTAGTCCCATAAAGGTGGAAATTGACCCAGCGTCGTCTGGGTTTGGCTGGGGTAGGCCATCATTGTAAATAAGAATTTGTTCTTAACTGACTTGCTGAATTATGGGGCGGCAGGGAAGCCTAGTGGTAAGAGTGTTGGACTAGTAACCGAAAGGTTGCAAGATCGAATCCCCAAGCTGAGAAGGTACAAATCTGTCGTTCTACCCCGGAACAAGGCAGTTAACTCACTGTTCCGTCATTGAAAACAAAAATATGTTCTTAACTGACTCGCCTAGTAAATTAAATTAAGGTTCAATAAAAATGTTTAAGTGCTCTACATACATTGTTGTGAGACGTCCAATTTTCGGAATATCTTATGGTCTGACAAACGCCGCTCTAGCTCTGCCACCTTTCACGACAGATGTGGAAGGGTGATAGACAGATGCGGAAGGGCGGTAGACAGATGCGGAAGGGACAGATGCGGAAGGGCGATAGACAGATGCGGAAGGGCGGTAGACAGATGCGGAAGGGACAGATGCGGAAGGGCGGTAGACAGATGCGGAAGGGACAGATGCGGAAGGGCGGTAGACAGATGCGGAAGGGCGGTAGACAGATGCGGAAGGGCGATAGACAGATGCGGAAGGGACAGATGTGGAAGGGCGATAGACAGATGCGGAAGGGCGGTAGACAGATGTGGAAGGGCGATAGACAGATGTGGAAGGGCGTTAGACAGATGTGGAAGGGCGATAGACAGATGTGGAAGGGCGATAGACAGATGTGGAAGGGCGATAGACAGATGTGGAAGGGCGATAGACAGATGTGGAAGGGCGATAGACAGATGTGGAAGGGCGATAGACAGATGTGGAAGGGCGATAGACAGATGTGGAAGGGCGATAGACAGATGTGGAAGGGCGTTAGACAGATGTGGAAGGGCGATAGACAGATGTGGAAGGGCGATAGACAGATGTGGAAGGGCGATAGACAGATGTGGTGTATTGACACGCAGCCCATGCAAAAACAAAATAAATATCTGTCTTAATTAAACAGCCGGATTTTGATGGGGAAGTGACCATTGAAGGCTGAGGGATCAACTCCGTAACTGTTTTTATCAGAACTCAGGAACATCCCAGACGCATAGAGTCACAGACAGGCAGAGGTTCGTAAACGGGTCAGAGTCAGACAGGTACAGAACTGCAGGCAGGCTCGGTGTCAGGGCGGGCAGAATGGTCAGATCCTGGCGAAACAGAACTTGAGCAAACAGGGAGACAGGAAAACACGCTGGTAAGACCTGGAAAAGACAAGACAAGACGAACTGGCAACAGACAAACAGAGAACACAGGTATAAATACACTGGGGATAATGAGGAAGATGGCTGACACCTGGAGGGGGGTGGAGACAAGCAAAAAGACAGGTGAAACAGATCCGGTTGTGACAGGTTTAAAGTCACAATTGGTTGTCATGGGGAAATCCATGAGCGGTTTCTTGAGTTAGGAAGGAGGCCTGTCTCTTTTTGTAGTGACTGGGTGTATACATTTTATATTTTACTCATAGCTTTTAAAAAACTACCAATATGAGCCCTTCTTTGCGAGGCATTTGAAAACCTCCCTGGTCTTTGTGGTTGAATCTGTGTTTGAAATTCACTGCTCGGTTGAGAGACCTTACAGATAATTGTATGTGTGGGGGTACAGAGCTGAGGTTGTCATTCACAAATCATGTGAAACACTATTATTGAACACAGAGTGAGTCCAAGCGACTTGTTTAGAAAATGTGTACTTCTGAACTTATTTCTTGTCATAACAAACGTGTTGAATACTTATTGACTTAAGACATTTCAACTTTAGTAAACATTTCTAAAAACATCATTCCACTTTGACATTATGGGTTATATGTTTAGGCCAGTGAAACAACATCTTAATGTAATCCATTTTAAATTCAGTGTCACGTTCTGACCTTAGTTCTTTTATTTAGGTCTGTGTTTTAGTATGGTCAGGGCGTGAGTTGGGTGGTTTGTCTATGTTCGTTTTTCTATGTTGGTTTTTGAGTTTGGCCTGGTATGATTCTCAATCAGAGGCAGCTGTCGTTAGTTGTCTCTGATTGAGAATCATGCGTAGGTAGCCTTTTTCCACCTGGGGTTCGTGGGTTCGTGGGTGTTTATTTTCTATTCTGTGTTTTGTTGCACCGTTCAGGACTGTTTGTTTGTTGTGTATTGTTTTTTGTTTTAGTATTCATTCTTTATTAGATTACAATGAATACTTACCACGCTGCACCTTGGTCCTCTCTTTCTCCCGATGACATACATCCAGGCTGTAACACCACAACATTTTATTTTATTTTTTACATCACTCTTTTCGGGGATGGTGAGGAATTGTCTCCTTCTCTCCTCCTCACAGCCATCTGGCTGCCAAAGGTGTCTCTCCACCTCACAGCCATCTGGCTGCCAAAGGTGTCTCTCCTCCTCACAGCCATCTGGCTCCTCCTTGAAACGTTTGTATCTCCTTTACAATGTTAGCGAACTCAGATGTGTCAATATTTTAGTCCCGAAGAAGGTTTTGATATGTGTGCCTTATAAGTTGTAAGTCAACCAGGGCATGGTAATGTTATGTTAAGTAGCATGCATCCACACTTGGAAAATAATCTGTCAAAAAAAATAAAAATAAATAGGCAACATTTATTTTAAGGGTAGGTAACAAATAATTTATAAACCATTAATTAACGAGGCATTTATAAACCATTAACGAGGCATTTATAAACCATTAACGAGGCATTTATAAACCATTAACGAGGCATTTATAAACCATTTACAAATCATTTATAAACCATTAACAAATAATTTATAAACCATTAACGATGCATTTATAAACCATTAACAAATCATTTATAAACCATTAACAAATCATTTATAAACCATTAACAAATCATTTATAAACCATTAACGAGGCATTTATAAACCGTTTGCTCACCATGTATTAACCATGACTCCCACATGTGTAATGTTAGTTATTCAGACGTATATATACTGTAGTTACATAATCGCGATTGATTCCCACATGTCGTTACGTACGCCTCTTGGAAGAGGAAACGGGACACCCTGCTACCACTCAACTCCCTGTGGAGTGAATAAAGTTGATGTGATTGTAGGTGCGGGTAAGGATGACAGAGGCAGAGAATATTACTGGGAATTTATTCTTCCTTCACACGGTAAGGTGGAGAAAAGAGTACGGAACGTAAAGAAAGTAAAAGTATTCCCCCTCTAATACCTATTCTTAACGCCACCAAAATACAGGGGGTGTACCCACTGGCCACCTGGCACGCTAACCAACATACAGGGGGTGTACCCACTGGCCACCTGGCGTACTAACCAACATACAGGGGGTGTACCCACTGGCCACCTGGCGCACTAACCAACATACAGGGGGTGTACCCACTGGCCACCTGGTGCACTAATCAACATACAGGGGTGTACCCACTGGCCACCTGGCCACTTGGCTAACCAACATACAGGGGGTGTACCCACAGGCCACCTGGCGCACTAACCAAAATACAGGGGGTGTACCCACAGGCCACCTGGCGCACTAACCAACATACAGGGGGTGTACCCACTGGCCACCTGGCCACTTGGCTAACCAACATACCCACTGGCCACCTGGCGCGCTAACCAACATACAGGGGGTGTACCCACTGGCCACCTGGCGCGCTAACCAACATACAGGGGGGTTTACCCACTGGCCACCTGGCCACTTGGCTAACCAACATACAGGGGGTTTACCCACTGGCCACCTGGCCACTTGGCTAACCAACAAAGAGGGGGTGGTCCGCCCAGATCTTACCTAGTGTGAATACTCAGAGTACATACTGTGTGTATACAGTTGAAGTCGGAAGTTTACATACACTTATGTTGGAGTCATTAAAACTAGTTTACATACACTTAGGTTGGAGTCATTAAAACTAGTTTACATACACTTAGGTTGGAGTCATTAAAACTAGTTTACATACACTTAGGTTGGAGTCATTAACACTAGTTTACATACACTTAGGTTGGAGCCATTAAAACTAGTTTACATACACTTAGGTTGGAGTCATTAAAACTAGTTTACATACACTTAGGTTGGAGTCATTAAAACTAGTTTACATACACTTAGGTTGGAGTCATTAAAACTAGTTTACATACACTTAGGTTGGAGTCATTAAAACTAGTTTACATACACTTAGGTTGGAGCCATTAAAACTAGTTTACATACACTTAGGTTGGAGTCATTAAAACTAGTTTACATAAACTTAGGTTGGAGCCATTAAAACTAGTTTACATCCACTTATGTTGGAGTCATTAAAACTCGTTTTTCAACCACTCCACAAATGTTCTTGTTAACAAACTATAGTTTTGGCAAGTTGGTTAGGACATCTACTTTGTTCATGACACAAGTCATTTTTCCAACAATTGTTTACAGACTGATTATTTCACTTGTAATTCATTGTATCACAATTCCAGGGGGGCAGAAGTTTACATTCATGTTAGGAATATTATGAATAATGACTAAACAATATCTACATTTTAAATATAACTATAACTAATTAGACTTATACTCTGTTTCATTATATCTGATTAATAATATGAATTCATAATGAATGGATTGTGTAGCATGAAACAGGGGGTAATTCAATTAAATAAATACCATTCCAGCTAGGTTGGGGAGGACTAGATTGTGGGTTTTAAGTAAGCAGAAAGGATTGTTAACCAATGGTTGAACCGACTCAACTTTGCTCTGGGATGTTTAGATAAGGCAGTGTGTGTTTTCTTAGGTTTTCCATTAGCTGGAACTGTCTGCTGAATGGTGATGGATGAAGACTTCAGAAGTTTAATCTCGATTTGTCTGGAGTGAGAGAGAGAAGGGGTGGAAATAAACTTTTGAACTGTTGGGAGACGTTTTATAACCTATGACATCATATTTTGTATATAAACTGTTGTTCGTGGTTACATGGGAGCGAACTCTGAGAATAAATACTATTATCTAATTTTGATTAGACTGGTCTCTGTCTATTTTATGCAAATAAGAATCTTACAAATTATCATAGAATAGACTAAGAGAATTAAATTAATGAAAACATATTGGAATTATGAAATTACATTAACAATTCACTAAGTAATTTTTCCAATAATTGTCGACAGACAGATTATTTCACTTATAATTCACTGTATCACAATTCCAGTGGGTCAGAAGTTTACATACACTAAGTTGACTGTGCCTTTAAACAGCTTGGAAAATTCCAGAGAATCATTTCATGGCTTTAGAAGCTTATGATAGGCTATTTGACATCATTTGAGTCAATTGGAGGTGTACCTGTGGATGTTTTTCAAGACCTACCATCAAACTCAGTGCCTCTTTGCTTGACATCATGGGAAAATACAAACAAATCAGTCAAGACCTCAGAAAAAATTGTAGACCTCCACAAGTCTGGTTCATCCTTGGGAGCAATTTCCAAACGCCTGAAGGTACCACATTCATCTGTACAAACAATAATATTCAAGTATAAACACAATGGGACCACGCAGCCATCATACCGCTCAGGAAGGAGACGATGTTTCCTGTCTCCTAGAGATGAACGTACTTTGGTGCTTAAAGTTAAAATCAATCCCAGAACAACAGCAAATGACCTTGTGAAGATGCTGGAGGAAACAAGTACAACAGTATCTATATCCACAGTAAAACGAGTCCTATATCGACATAACTTGAAAGGCCACTCAGCAAGGAAGAAGCCACTGCTACAAAACCGCCATAAAAAAGCCAAACTACTGATTGCAACTGCACATGGGGACAAAGATCGTACTTTTTGGAGAAATGTCTGATGAAACAAAAATAGAACTGTTTGGCCATAATGACCATCGTTATGTGGTCGCAAATGGCTTGGTCGCAAATGGCTCTTGTAAATGGACAATGACCCCAAGCATACTTCCAGAGTTGTGGCAAAATGGCTTAAGGACAACAACGTCAAGGTATTGGAGTGGCCATCACAAAGCCCTGACCTCAATCCCATAGAAAATTTGTGGGCAGAACTGAAAAAGCGTGTGTGATCAAGGAGGCCTACAAACCTGACTCCATTACACCAGCTCTGTCAGAAGGAATGGGCCACAATTATTGCGGGAAGCTTGTGGTAGGCTATGCG
>NC_092164.1:72803638-72823638 GCF_045791955.1 Oncorhynchus clarkii lewisi | reverse complement strand
GTAACATCACACTTATTGGTAACATCACACTTAATGGTAACATCACAATTAATGGTAACATCTCACTTAATGGTAACATCACACTTAATGGAAACATCTCACTTAATGGAAACATCTCACTTAATGGTAACATCTCACTTAATGGTAACATCACACTTAATGGTAACATCTCACTTGATGGTAACATCACACTTAATGGTAACATCTCACTTAATGGTAACATCTCACTTGATGGTAACATCACACGTAATGGTAACATCTCACTTAATGGTAACATCTCACTTAATGGTAACATCTCACTTAATGGTAACATCTCACTTAATGGTAACATCTCACTTAATGGTAACATCACACTTAATGGTAACATCTCACTTAATGGTAACATCTCACTTAATGGTAACATCTCACTTAATGGTAACTTCTCACTTAATGGTAACATCACACTTAATGGTAACATCTCACTTAATGGTAACATCTCACTTAATGGTAACATCTCACTTAATGGTAACATCTCACTTAATGGTAACATCTCACTTAATGGTAACATCACACTTAATGGTAACATCTCACTTAATGGTAACATCTCACTTAATGGTAACATCTCACTTAATGGTAACATCTCACTTAATGGTAACATCTCACTTAATGGTAACATCTCACTTGATGGTAACATCACACTTAATGGTAACATCTCACTTGATGGTAACATCTCACTTGATGGTAACATCACACTTAATGGTAACATCTCACTTAATGGTAACATCTCACTTAATGGTAACATCACACTTAATGGTAACATCTCACTTAATGGTAACATCTCACTTAATGGTAACATCTCACTTAATGGTAACATCTCACTTAATGGTAACATCACACTTAATGGTAACATCTCACTTAATGGTAACATCTCACTTAATGGTAACATCTCACTTAATGGTAACATCTCACTTAATGGTAACATCACACTTAATGGTAACATCTCACTTAATGGTAACATCTCACTTAATGGTAACATCACACTTAATGGTAACATCACACTTAATGGTAACATCTCACTTAATGGTAACATCTCAGTTAATGGTAACATCTCAGTTAATGGTAACATCTCACTTAATGGTAACATCTTACTTAATGGTAACATCTCACTTAATGGTAACATCTCAGTTAATGGTAACATCTCAGTTAATGGTAACATCTCAGTTAATGGTAACATCTCAGTTAATGGTAACATCTCAGTTAATGGTAACATCTCACTTAATGGTAACATCTCACTTGATGGTAACATCACACTTGATGGTAACATCACACTTGATGGTAACATCACACTTAATGGTAACATCTCACTTAATGGTAACATCACACTTAATGGTAACATCACACTTAATGGTAACATCACACTTAATGGTAACATCACACTTAATGGTAACATCTCAGTTAATGGTAACATCTCAGTTAATGGTAACATCTCACTTAATGGTAACATCTCACTTATTGGTAACATCTCACTTAATGGTAACATCACACTTAATGGTAACATCACACTTAATGGTAACATCTCACTTAATGGTAACATCACACTTAATGGTAACATCTCACTTAATGGTAACATCTCACTTAATGGTAACATCACACTTAATGGTAACATCACACTTAATGGTAACATCACACTTAATGGTAACATCACACTTAATGGTAACATCACACTTAATGGTAACATCTCACTTAATGGTAACATCTCACTTAATGGTAACATCACAATTAATGGTAACATCACACTTAATGGTAACATCACACTTAATGGTAACATCACACTTAATGGTAACATCTCACTTAATGGTAACATCTCACTTAATGGTAACATCTCACTTAATGGTAACATCTCACTTGATGGTAACATCACACTTAATGGTAACATCTCACTTAATGGTAACATCACACTTAATGATAACATCTCACTTAATGGTAACATCTCACGTAATGGTAACATCACACTTAATGGTAACATCTCACTTAATGGTAACATCTCACTTAATGGTAACATCTCACTTAATGGTAACATCTCACTTGATGGTAACATCACACTTAATGGTAACATCTCACTTAATGGTAACATCTCACTTGATGGTAACATCTCACTTAATGGTAACATCTCACTTAATGGTAACATCTCACTTAATGGTAACATCACACTTAATGGTAACATCTCACTTAATGGTAACATCTCACTTAATGGTAACATCTCACTTAATGGTAACATCACACTTAATGGTAACATCTCACTTAATGGTAACATCACACTTAATGGTAACATCTCACTTAATGGTAACATCTCACTTAATGGTAACATCTCACTTAATGGTAACATCTCACTTAATGGTAACATCACACTTAATGGTAACATCACACTTAATGGTAACATCACACTTAATGGTAACATCTCACTTAATGGTAACATCTCAGTTAATGGTAACATCTCAGTTAATGGTAACATCTCACTTAATGGTAACATCTTACTTAATGGTAACATCACACTTAATGGTAACATCTCAGTTAATGGTAACATCTCAGTTAATGGTAACATCTCAGTTAATGGTAACATCTCAGTTAATGGTAACATCTCAGTTAATGGTAACATCTCACTTGATGGTAACATCACACTTGATGGTAACATCACACTTGATGGTAACATCACACTTAATGGTAACATCTCACTTAATGGTAACATCACACTTAATGGTAACATCACACTTAATGGTAACATCACACTTAATGGTAACATCACACTTAATGGTAACATCTCAGTTAATGGTAACATCTCAGTTAATGGTAACATCTCACTTAATGGTAACATCTCACTTATTGGTAACATCTCACTTAATGGTAACATCACACTTAATGGTAACATCACACTTAATGGTAACATCTCACTTAATGGTAACATCACACTTAATGGTAACATCTCACTTAATGGTAACATCTCACTTAATGGTAACATCACACTTAATGGTAACATCACACTTAATGGTAACATCACACTTAATGGTAACATCACACTTAATGGTAACATCACACTTAATGGTAACATCTCACTTAATGGTCACATCTCACTTAATGGTAACATCACACTTAATGGTAACATCACACTTAATGGTAACATCACACTTAATGGTAACATCACACTTAATGGTAACATCTCACTTAATGGTAACATCTCACTTAATGGTAACATCTCACTTAATGGTAACATCTCACTTGATGGTAACATCACACTTAATGGTAACATCACACTTAATGGTAACATCTCACTTAATGGTAACATCTCACTTGATGGTAACATCTCACTTAATGGTAACATCACACTTAATGGTAACATCTCACTTAATGGTAACATCTCACTTAATGGTAACATCACACTTAATGGTAACATCACACTTAATGGTAACATCACACTTAATGGTAACATCTCACTTAATGGTAACATCTCAGTTAATGGTAACATCACACTTAATGGTAACATCTCACTTAATGGTAACATCTCACTTGATGGTAACATCTCAGTTAATGGTAACATCTCACTTAATGGTAACATCACACTTAATGGTAACATCTCACTTAATGGTAACATCTCAGTTAATGGTAACATCTCAGTTAATGGTAACATCACACTTAATGGTAACATCTCACTTAATGGTAACATCACACTTAATGGTAACATCTCACTTAATGGTAACATCTCACTTGATGGTAACATCACACTTAATGGTAACATCTCACTTAATGGTAACATCTCACTTAATGGTAACATCACACTTAATGGTAACATCACACTTAATGGTAACATCTCACTTAATGGTAACATCTCACTTAATGGTAACATCACACTTAATGGTAACATCACACTTAATGGTAACATCACACTTAATGGTAACATCTCACTTAATGGTAACATCTCAGTTAATGGTAACATCACACTTAATGGTAACATCACACTTAATGGTAACATCACACTTAATGGTAACATCACACTTAATGGTAACATCACACTTAATGGTAACATCACACTTAATGGTAACATCACACTTAATGGTAACATCTCACTTAATGGTAACATCTCAGTTAGTTTGAGTTTGACTTTATTTATTCCTCCTCACAAATAGAAAACTGAAGAAATGCAGAATTGCAAAAAAAACGAATTTAAAACCAGAACACATAACTCACGTCAAAACAGAATACAGGATAATTAAAAACGTTACGCAACATTTTTTTCATGATGGTAATTGAAAACCATTTAAGAGCTAGAGTTATTATTATCGTACAGTATAACAGCAGTGGGGACATTCTCAGATGGTTCCTATGGGCAGTGATGGAGGGCAGTTTGATTCTCAGATGGTTCCTATGGGCAGTGATGGAGGGCAGTTTGATTCTCAGATGGTTCCTATGGGCAGTGATACAGGGCAGTTTGATTCTCAGATGGTTCCTATGGGCAGTGATGGAGGGCAGTTTGATTCTCAGATGGTTCCTATGGGCAGTGATAGAGGGCAGTTTGATTCTCAGATGGTTCCTATGGGCAGTGATAGAGGGCAGTTTGATTCTCAGATGGTTCCTATGGGCAGTGATACAGGACAGTTTGATTCTCAGATGGTTCCTATGGGCAGTGATACAGGGCAGTTTGATTCTCAGATGGTTCCTATGGGCAGTGATACAGGGCAGTTTGATTCTCAGATGGTTCCTATGGGCAGTGATAGAGGGCAGTTTGATTCTCAGATGGTTCCTATGGGCAGTGATAGAGGGCAGTTTGATTCTCAGATGGTTCCTATGGGCAGTGATACAGGGCAGTTTGATTCTCAGATGGTTCCTATGGGCAGTGATACAGGACAGTTTGATTCTCAGGAGCCTGGTGGAGCAGTCAGCTCTTTAGGAGGGAGCAGGTCATGCTGTGAGTGTTAAACAGTGTTCATGTCCTTCACCTGGTGCACTGTAGCCTGATGTTGCCTGCTGTTGCCTGCTGTTGCCTGCTGTTGCCTGCTGTTGCCTGCTCTGCAGTGACAGGAGCTGTGGTTGGACTGCTCCACCTGAGGAGATGATTCCTCAGGTCCCTCCTCTGCACCCTGTCCAGTTGGGCCTGTTTCTTTTTACTGCATCCAACTAACAGCACTCCACCGTATTCCAGACGAGGCCCGACCAGCGTAGTGTAGACTGTGGTACCAGATCCTCAGTGGGTAGGTCATTTCTGGCAAGGACAGGTGTTTTGAGGCCTTCCTCACTGACTATTCCACATGTGTGTCACCTCTGAGGTTAGAGTCTAGATAAAAACCAAGATACTTAAGTCGTTGTTACCACTGGTACTTCCTGTACCCTTAGAACGAGTGGTGCAGCTTGATGTGGTGTGAATGGTGAGGTTATCACTGGTACTTCCTGTCGCCTTAGAACAAGTGGTACAGGTTGATGTGGTGTGAATGGTGAGGTTAGAGTCTAGATAAAAA
The DNA here is from genome assembly GCF_045791955.1 of Oncorhynchus clarkii lewisi. Classification (NCBI taxonomy): domain Eukaryota; kingdom Metazoa; phylum Chordata; class Actinopteri; order Salmoniformes; family Salmonidae; genus Oncorhynchus; species Oncorhynchus clarkii. The sequence continues at coordinate 72,818,155 of NC_092164.1, read as the reverse complement.
CCAAGATACTTAAGTCGTTGTTACCACTGGTACTTCCTGTCCCCTTAGAACGAGTGGTGCAGCTTGATGTGGTGTGAATGGTGTGGTTAGAGTCTAGATAAAAACCAAGATACTTAAGTCGTTGTTATCACTGGTACTTCCTGTCCCCTTAGAACGAGTGGTGCAGCTTGATGTGGTGTGAATGGTGAGGTTATCACTGGTACTTCCTGTCCCCTTAGAACGAGTGGTGCAGCTTGATGTGGTGTGAATGGTGAGGTTAGAGCCTAGATAAAAACCAAGACTCTTAGACATTATCACTGGTACTTCCTGTCGCCTTAGAACGAGTGGTGCAGCTTGATGTGGTGTGAATGGTGAGGTTAGAGCCTAGATAAAAACCAAGACTCTTTGACGTTATCACTGGTACTTCCTGTCCCCTTAGAATGAGTGGTGCAGCTTGATGTGGTGTGAATGGTGAGGTTATCACTGGTACTTCCTGTCCCCTTAGAACGAGTGGTGCAGCTTGATGTGGTGTGAATGGTGAGGTTATCACTGGTACTTCCTGTCCCCTTAGAACGAGTGGTACAGGTTGATGTGGTGTGAATGGTGAGGTTATCACTGGTACTTCCTGTCCCCTTAGAACGAGTGGTACAGGTTGATGTGGTGTGAATGGTGAGGTTATCACTGGTACTTCCTGTCCCCTTAGAACGAGTGGTACAGGTTGATGTGGTGTGAATGGTGAGGTTATCACTGGTACTTCCTGTCCCCTTAGAACGAGTGGTACAGGTTGATGTGGTGTGAATGGTGAGGTTATCACTGGTACTTCCTGTCCCCTTAGAACGAGTGGTGCAGCTTGATGTGGTGTGAATGGTGAGGTTATCACTGGTACTTCCTGTCCCCTTAGAACGAGTGGTACAGGTTGTGGAGTTTTCTCTTGAAAAAAGAACCATGTATGAATTTCCACAGACTTTGTCCCCGTTCAGGATGTTCAGGATGTTCATGTTGTTGGATGTGGCCAACTCTTCCAGCTGCTTCGCCTCCAAGCCCATGGAAGTGTATTTTTTAGAAATGTATTTTTTGGATGAGTATTTTTTTAAAGTGTATTTGTTAGAAGTGTATTTTTTTGGAAGTGTGTTTTTGGATGCTGGTTAGTGGTTTTGCTCAGGACATCTTCTACATCCTCTTGTTGCACACCAGAGGTCAGCTCTGACCAGGGGCTAAATGTGCTATTCATCATCACCCTCTGCCTTCTTCCGGCGGTGTGGCTGTGGAGCCAGGCTAGTAACCTGGGGCACAGTTCAATGTCAGACAGATGTTGCAGGACCGTTGCATCATCTACTCGATCAAAGGCTTTTGGACATGTCAGCAAGTAACAATCTAACCGGTGTTGGTTTTCTGAGGTCTGTAGATGTCAGCCTGGAGGCTTTCACAAGGGCGGGAGTACTGCTGGACATTGGTAGGTAGGCGTACTGAGTTGTGCACTCAGATATAAGCTGTTGGCTTGAGTATTTTCATGATAAAGCTCTCCTGGATTTTTACAAGGTATGGAAGATACAGAGACGGGTCTCCAGTCACTCGTTGTAAATGGGTTTGACACTTTAGGTATGGAACAGGTAACCAAATGGCTACCCAAACTATTTGCATTGTGTGTGTGTCCCCCCCAACCCCCCCCCCCAACCCCCCAACCCCTCTTTTTTAAGCTGCTGCTACTCTCTGTTTATCATATCTGCATAGTCACTTTATCCACATCTACATGTACACACTACCTCAATCAGCCTGACTAACCGGTGTATGTATATAGCCCCTACTGTATATAACCTCTCTACTGTATATAGCCCCTACTGTATATAACCTCTCTACTGTATATAGCCTCTACTGTATATAGCCTCTCTACTGTATATAGCCTCTCTACTGTATATAGCCTCTCTACTGTATATAGCCTCTCTACTGTATATAGCCTCTCTACTGTATATAGTCTCTCTACTGTATATAGCCTCTCTACTGTATATAACCTCTGTACTGTATATAGTCTCTACTGTATGTAGCCTCTCTACTGTATATAGTCTTTCTACTGTATATAGCCTCTATACTGTATATAGTCTCTACTGTATGTAGCCTCTCTACTGTATATAGTCTCTCTACTGTATATAGCCTCTCTACTGTATATAACCTCTGTACTGTATGTAGCCTCTCTACTGTATTTAGCCTCTACTGTATATAGCCTCTCTACTGAATATAGCCTCTCTACTGTATATAGCCTCTATACTGTATATAGTCTCTACTGTATGTAGCCTCTCTACTGTATATAGCCCCTCTACTGTATAGAGCCTCTCTACTGTATATAGCCTCTACTGTATATAACCTCTGTACTGTATATAGCCTCTCTACTGTATATAGCCTATCTTCTGTACATAGCCTCGCAACTGTATACTCCTTGAGTGTAGGAAGCATTCAGAGTAATTCCATCCAAAATCAGGTTGTAGGTTTGGAGTTTTGATTTGGAGTGAAGGTTATGTTGTGTAGGGTAGTATCCTGAATATGTCCTGGTGACATAGTGTTGTAGAGGGTAGTATCGTGTATATGTCCTGGTGACATAGTGTTGTAGAGGGTAGTATCCTGTATATGTCCTGGTGACATAGTGTTGTAGAGGTTAGTATCCTGTATATGTCCTGGTGACATAGTGTTGTAGAGGGTAGTATCCTGTATATGTCCTGGTTACATAGTGTTGTAGAGGGTAGTATCCTGTATATGTCCTGGTGACATAGTGAAGGTTATGCTGTGGAGGGTAGTATCCTGAATATGTCCTGGTGACATAGTGTTGTAGAGGGTAGTATCCTGTATATGTCCTGGTGACATTGTGAAGGTTATGTTGTAGTATCCTGTATGTGTCCTGGTTACATAGTGTTGTAGAGGGTAGTATCCTGTATATGTCCTGGTGACATAGTGTTGTAGAGGTTAGTTTCCTGAATATGTCCTGGTGGCATAGTGTTGTAGAGGGTAGTATCCTGTATATGTCCTGGTGACATAGTGTTGTAGAGGGTACTATCCTGTATATGTCGTGGTGACATAGTGTTGTGGAGGGTAGTATCCTGTATATGTCCTGGTGACATAGTGTTGTGGAGGGTAGTATCCTGAATATGTCCTGGTGACATAGTGTTGTAGAGGGTAGTATCCTGTACAGGTCCTGGTGACATAGTGTTGTGGAGGGTAGTATCCTGTATATGTCCTGGTGACATAGTGTTGTGGAGGGTAGTATCCTGTATATGTCCTGGTGACATAGTGTTGTGGAGGGTAGTATCCTGTATATGTCCTGGTGACATAGTGTTGTGGAGGGTAGTATCCTGTATATGTCCTGGTGACATAGTGAAGGTTATGTTGTGGAGTGTAGTATCCTGTATATGTCCTGGTGACATAGTGTTGTAGAGGGTAGTATCCTGTATATGTCCTGGTGACATAGTGTTGTGGAGGGTAGTATCCTGTATATGTCCTGGTGACATAGTGTTGTGGAGGGTAGTATCCTGTATATGTCCTGGTGACATAGTGTTGTGGAGGGTAGTATCCTGTATATGTCCTGGTGACATAGTGAAGGTTATGTTGTGGAGGGTAGTATCCTGTATATGTCCTGGTGACATAGTGTTGTAGAGGGTAGTATCCTGTACATGTCCTAGTGACATAGTGTTGTGGAGGGTAGTATCCTGTATATGTCCTGGTGACATAGTGTTGTAGAGGGTAGTATCCTGTACATGTCCTAGTGACATAGTGTTGTGGAGGGTAGTATCCTGTATATGTCCTGGTGACATAGTGAAGGTTATGTTGTGGAGGGTAGTATCCTGTATATGTCCTGCTGACATAGTGTTGTGGAGGGTAATATCCTGTATATGTCCTGGTGACATAGTGTTGTAGAGGGTAGTATCCTGTATATGTCCTGGTGACATAGTGAAGGTTGTGTTGTAGAGGGTAGTATCCTGTATATGTCCTGGTGACATAGTGTTGTAGAGGGTAGTATCCTGTATATGTCCTGGTGACATAGTGAAGGTTATGTTGTAGAGGGTAACATCCTGTATATGTCCTGGTGACATAGTGAAGGATATGTTGTAGAGGGTAGTATCCTGTATATGTCCTGGTGACATAGTGAAAGTTGTGTTGTAGAGGGTAGTATCCTGTATATGTCCTGGTGACATAGTGTTGTAGAGGGTAGTATCCTGTATATGTCCTGGTGACATAGTGAAGGTTATGTTGTAGAGGGTAGCATCCTGTATATGTCCCTGCCAAAAATATCTAAGTTAGTCTAAATCTATCTATTTTTAAAAACAAGCAGAACAATGTCTGAGCCCAGTGTCTGTCTACTGGTTGACTGGGCTGTGTGTCTGTCTACTGGTTGACTGGGCTGTGTGACTGTCCACTAGATCTTTCTCCAGTACAAGGAGGTGTTGTAGTGATTCTTCAGATTGGTAATGATCAGATATAGGATCTTTGTCCACTTGTTCCATGTCTGGATGGGAGTTTTTTCAGCATCTTGATGTGCAGGTGATTAAAGTCTCCACACAGAATGAGACCTGTTTGGGGATAGGACATCGTGATGACATGGAGGGTGATCTGCTGAACTGTTTTCTAATGTGTCCATGGTGGATGGTAGAGTACTCAGAGTTGAAACTGAGCTTGGGAGTCGTTTAGGACCACGTTGAAGACACATACAGTCAAAAATCCTCTTTCTCTTGGTCTGTTCTTCTCTCTGCCTGCGTACTGTGATTCACAGCCACGCCACCCTCCTCTCTTCCCCTCCTCTGGACCCGTCGTTTCTGAACAGTTGATAGTCTTGTATGGAACAGCGATTCATCTGGGATATTTTCATGAGCCCATGTTTCAGTGACACATCCAACGTCTGCATTTATTGACTGAAGTTGCATTTCAAATGTATCCACAATGATCTTGAATTAAAGACAAGCACATTCTGAGTGTCCTGGGGGCACTTTTTTTTCTTCTTCCAAACTCTGCATTCACGTGAGAGATTTCTATCTATTTTTAGTTCTGCTGCATTCGATTGTCAGTATTTTCCTCCGTCTGCTCCTTACCAGATGTAGTCCCTCTCACGCGGCTTCTTGCATTATCTCAAAGCACTGAAGTTTGTCTCAGATATGCCGTGCCAGTGGAGGTGCGTGATATTTGTAAGCCTGGAGAAAATGCGAAACGTTTGTACAATCCATTGTCGTCAGAGCGTAATCAGTTAAAAGAGCAAGAAAAGTACGCAGTGCGACAAAAATCATCTATATATATATATATATAAAAATAAGAAATAAACATTTGATACGTTGTAACTCATGTTACTCTCCAGCGGCTGCCTGGGAGCACCACAGCCACCCACTCTCCCTATTGAGTTCAGTGAGAAATCAATAGTGTTCCTCTGGTAAGATATCCCTTAATGGTAACATCTCCCTTAACCTCTAGAGTCTAAGCCCTGTCTAAGCCTGGGTGAGGTGGGTTCTAAGCTAACACGTGGGCTGCTTTTAAGATGGTCATACCAAGGATAATTTTGCTATTTTATTTAGAATTTTAAGACCCCTTGAGCTATCAAAAATTAATAATAGACTTTTGGTGGGGGGGGAGGGTGAAACATTGAATGTGTACTGCATAATTGATTCACTATATGGAACAACAGATAGTCGCCCCCCCCCGCAAAAAAAATCTAAAGGCAGTTTGTTCTGTGTCTGTACTATATCTGAGAGGTACACTGTATGTACAAAAGTATGAATCTCTAAATCCAAGATGGGAACGCAGCAGGACGACGTGTATATCTTTGTCTTATCCCGTGTCTTATCCCGTGTCTTAACCCTGTCGTATCCCGTGTCTTATCCCGTGTCTTAACCCTGTCTTATCCTGTGTCTTGTCCCGTGTCTTATCCCGTATCTTATCCTGTGTCTTATCCCGTATCTTATCCTGTGTCTTATCCCGTGTCTTATCCTCGTCTTATCCCGTATCTTATCCCTGTCTTTTCCCGTGTCTTATCCTGTGTAAATAGCCAGTCTTTTTGTATATATCTTAATCTCACTTTCTATCTTCGAACTAAATATACTTTCCTGCATCTCGCCTCACCCAATGTGGTACGGAGCTGCTATTTTTATTCCTTATAGCTGGAACGTCCATCAGGAGCTAGCCAGCTAATTAGCTACTAGTCTTTGTTAGCCAGGACTAGCGGTCCTCGCCTTTTTTCCCGGAATCAGCCAGTCTTAGATCAGACAATCACCTGACGGTCTTGTACAGCGCGATATCAACCCAGAGCATATCGGACTTCTTCTCTCTACCACATCAACGGATTCCTGCCGCTCTGGATCATTACACCGGATCATTACTCCGGATCATCACAACTAGCTAGCTGCAAACGAGTGGCTACTGTTAGCTAACGCCTATGTCCCGAAGCAAGCCTTGAGCTAGCCTCAAGCTAGGCCCATATACCAGCTAATTTTAGGGCTACAATAACTCCTTCGCCAGGACCCTTTATTGTCGACACGGAGCCACGCCGATCCATCACGACTGGACTGCCAACGTGATCGCCCGATGCTACGTCATCGTGGATGATCCAAGATGGCGTAGCAGTCAGACGTCCTTGTCCTGTCTTCATATCTAGCTAACCGCAATCCCGGATGACTACTCCTGGCTAGCGTTTCCATCCCAGAGCAAGCACCAATTTAGCTTGAAGCTAGCCCGGCCAGGCCACCGAAGCATACTCCTGGGCTAAAATATCGGCCTGCTAGCTACCTAGAGCTACTTGGAAACCTACTAATTCCACGACTGGTCTATCTACGTCACCGCACGAAGAGGCAAAAACAGACTTACCCCCATTGCGACGTCCCGGCCCCCCCAAAGGCTAACTTTCTAGCCCCTGCTATCTGCTTGCTTGCTAACCCGGTCTGCTAACTGCTAAACTGCCGGGCCCTGGTCTGCTAACTGCTAGCTTGCCTGCCCGGTCTGCTAACTGCTAGCCCTTGCTAACTGCTTGCTTCCCAACCCGGCCTGCTAACTGCTACCTTGCCCTGGTCTACTAGCTGCTAGCTTGTTTAGCTCCGGCCTACTAACTGTTAGCTTGTTAGCCTAATAAATGTCTGAATCGCCGTGTCCCCAGCCAGCCCAAACACTCAATTGGACCCATATGTTCACTTGGCTATGCAGGCCTCTCTCTAATATCAATATGCTTTGTCCATTACTGTCCTGGTTAGTGATTACCTGGTATAAACGTCTCTAGAGACAATATCTCTCTCATCATTACTCAATGCCTAGGTTTACCTCCAATGTACTCACATCCTACCTTACCTTTGTCTGTACACTATGCCTTGACTCTATGCTATCGTTCCCAGAAACCTGCTCCTTTTACTCTCTGTTCCGAACGTACTAGACGGCCAGTTCGTATAGTCTTTAGCTGTACCCTTATTCTACTTCTCCTCTGTTCCTCTGGTGATCTAGAGGTTAATCCAGGTCCTGCAGTGCCTAGTTCCACTCCCCAGGTGATCTCATTTGTTGACTTCTGTAACAGTAAAAGCCTTGGTTTCATGCATGTTAACATCAGAAGCCTCCTCCCTAAGTTTGTTTTACTCACTGCTTTAGCACACTCTGCCAACCCGGATGTCTTAGCCATGTCTGAATCCTGGCTTAGGAAAACCACCAAAAACCCTGAAATCTCCATTGCTAACTGTAACATTTTCCGCCAAGATAGAACTGCCAAAGGGGGTGGTGTTGCAATCTACTGCAAAGATAGAAAGTAATACAGAACTCTGCAGGATAAGTTTGTACCCAAACAATTTGAGCTTCTACTTCTAAAAATTCACCTTTCCAGAAACAAGTCTCTCACTGTTGCCTCTTGCTATAGATATCCCTCTGCCCCCAGCTGTGCCCTCGATACTATATGTGAACTGATTGCCCCCCATCTATCTTCTGAGCTCGTGCTACTAGGTGACCTAAATTGGGACATGCTTAATATTCCGGCCATCCTACAAACTAAGCTTGATGCCCTCAATCTCACACAAATTATCAATGAACCTACCAGGTACAACCCCAAATCAGTAAACACGGGCACCCTCATAGATGTCATCCTAACTAATTCGCCCTCCAAATACACCTCTGCTGTTTTCTATCAAGATCTTAGCGATCACTGCCTCATTGCCTGCATCCGTAATGGGTTGCGACCAAACGACCACCCCTCATCACTGTCAAACGCTCCCTGAAACCCTTCTGCGAGCAGGCCTTTCTAATCGACCTGGCCGGGGTATCCTGGAATGACATTGTCCTCATCCCGTCAGTAGATGATGCCTGGCTATTCTTTAAATGTGCCTTCCTCACCATCTTAAATAAGCATGCCCCTAGAACTAGGAATATATAGGAATAGATATAGTCCTTGGTTCACGCCAGACCTGTCTGTCCTTGACCAGCACAAAAACATCCTGTGGCGTTCTGCATTCGCATCGAATAGCCCCCGTGATATGCAACTTTTCAGGGAAGTTAGGAACAAATATACACAGGCAGTTAGAAAAGCTAAGGCAAGCTTTTTCAAACAGAAATGTGCATCCTGTAGTACTAACTCAAAAAAGTTCTGGGACACTGTAAAGTCCATGGAGAATAAGAGCACCTCCTCCCAGCTGCCCACTGCTCTGAGGCTAGGAAACATTGTCACCACCAATAAATCCACTATAATTGAGAATTTCAATAAGCATTTCTCTACAGCTGGCCATGCTTTCCACATGGCTACCCCTACCCCGGTCACCATCCACAGCAACCCACCAAAGCCCCCACCATTTCTCCATTACCCAAATCCAGATAGCCGATGTTCTGAAAGAGCTGCAAAATCTGGACCCCTACAAATCAGCCGGGCTAAACAATCTGGACCCTCTCTTTCTAAAATTATCTGCCGAAATTGTTGCAACCCCTATTGCAACCCCTATTACTAGCCTGTTCAACCTCTCTTTCGTATCATCTGAGATTCCCAAAGATTTAAAAGCTGCCGCGGTCATCCCCCTCTTCAAAGGGGGTGACACTCTAGACCCAAACTGCTACAGACCTATATCTATCCTACCCTGTCTTTCTAAGGTCTTTGAAAGCCAGGTTAACAAACAGATTACTGACCATTTCGAATCCCACCATACCTTCTCCGCTATGCAATCTGGTTTCAGAGCTGGTCATGGGTGCACCTCAGCCACCGTCAAGGTTCTAAACGATATCATAACCGCCATCGATAAGAGACATTACTGTGCAGCCGTATTCATCGACCTGGCCAAGGCTTTCGACTCTGTCAATCACAACATTCTTATTGGCAGACTAAACAGCCTTGGTTTCTCAAATGACTGCTTCGCCTGGTTCACCAACTACTTCTCAAACAGAGTTCAGTGTGTCAAATCAGAGGGCCTGTTGTCCGGACCTCTGGCAGTCTCTATGGGGGTGCCACGGGGTTCAATATCGGGCCGACTCTTTTCTCTGTATACATCAATGATGTCTCTCTTGCTGCTGGTGATTCTCTGATCCACCTCTATGCAGAAGACACAATTCGGTATACTTCTGGCCTTTCTTTGGACACTGTGTTAACTAACCTCCAGATGAGCTTCAATGCCATACAACTCTCCTTCTGTGGCCTCCAACTGCTCTTGAATGCAAGTAAAACTAAATGCATTCTCTTCAACTGATCGCTGCCCGCACCTGCCCGTCCGTCTAGCATCACTACTCTGGACGGTTCTGACTTAGGATATGTGGACAACTACAAATATCTAGATGTCTGGTTAAACTGTAAACTCTCCTTCCAGACTCACAGTAAGCATCTCCAATCCAGAATTATATCTAGAATCGGCTTCCTATTTTGCAACAAAGCATCCGTCGCTCATGCTGCCAAACATACCCTTGTAAAACTGACTATCCTACCGATCCTTGACTTTCGGCTGGCCCTCGCTTCAAATTTGTCTCCAAACCCACCGGCTCCAGGTCATCTATAAGTCTTTGCTCGGTAAAGCCCCGTCTTATCTCTGGTCACCATAGCAGCACCCAACCGTAGCACGCGTTCCAACGGGTATATTTCACTGGTCATCCCCAAAGCCAACACCTGCTTTGGCCGCCTTTTCTTCCAGTTCTCTGCTGCTGATGACTGGAACAAATTGCAAAAATCACTGAAGCTGGGAACTCATATCTTCCTCACTAACTTTAAGCTTCACCTGTCAGAGCAGCTCACAGATCATTGCACCTGTACACAGCTCATCTGTAAACAGCCCATCCAACTAACTCATCCCCATATTGTTGTTTTTTCACTTTTGTACCCCAGTATCTCTACTTGCACATTCATCTTCTGCACATCTATCACTCCAGTGTCTAATTGCTAAATTGTAATTATTTCACCACTATGGCCTATTTATTGCCTTACCTCCCCAATCTTACCTCATTTGCACACACTGTATATAGACTTTTTTTCTTAAGTGTTATTGACAGTACGTTTGTTTATTCCATGTGTAACTCTGTGTTGTTGTTTGTGTCGAACTGCTTTGCTTTATCTTGGCCAGGTCGCAGTTGTAAATGAGAACTTGCTCTCAACTGGCCTACCTGGTTAAATAAAGGTGAAATATATATATATATTTTTTTTAAATGTGGACATCCCTTCAAATTAGTGGGTTTGGCTATTACAGCCACACCTGTTGCTGACAAGTGTATAAAATCGAGCACACGGCCCTGCAATCTCCAAAGACAGACATTGGCAGTAGAACGGCCTCACTGAAGAGTGCAGTGACTTTCAATGCATAGTGCCAACTGTAAAGGTTGGTGGAGAAGGAATAATGGTCTGGAGCGGTTTTTCATTGTTCAGGTCCCTTAGTTCCAGTGAAGGGAAATCTTAACTCTACAACATACAATGACATTCTAGATGATTCTGAGCTTCCAACTCTGTGGCAACAGTTTGGGGGAGGCCCTTTCCTTTTTTAGCATGACAATGCCCCCGTGCACAAAGCGAGGTCCATACAAAAATGGTTTGACATGATTTTGTGGAAGAACATGACTTGCCTGCACACTGCCCTAACCTAAACCTCATCGAACACCTTTGGAATGAATTGGAACGCCGACTGCGAGCGAGCCAGGACTAATCGTCCAACAATAGTGCGCAACTTCACTAATGCTCTTGTGGCTGAATGGAAGCAGCATCAATGTTCCAACATCTAGTGGAAAGCCTTCCCAGAAGAGTGGAGGCTGTTATAGCAGCAATGTTCAAACATCTAGTGGAAAGCCTTCCCAGAAGAGTGGAGGCTGTTATAGCAGCAATGTTCCAACATTTAGTGGAAAGCCTTCCCAGAAGATTGGAGGCTGTTATCGCATCAAAGGGGGAACCATCTCCATATTAATGCCCATGATGAATGAGATGTTCGACGAGCTGGTGTCCACATTCTTTTGGTAATGTAGTGTATATACAGTACACCCCCTATAAGAAAAATCAGGAAACATATACATTTGTTTATTTATTTTTATTTTAGGTACTGAACTATCTCCATACTATATGTACAGTGTATTCAGAAGGTACTGAACTATCTCCATACTATATGTGTATTCAGAAGGTACTGAACTATCTCCATACTATATGTGTATTCAGAAGGTACTGAACTATCTCCATACTATATGTGTATTCAGAAGGTACTGAACTATCTCCATACTATAGGTACAGTGCATTCAGAAGGTACTGAACTATCTCCATACTATATGTGTATTCAGAAGGTACTGAACTATCTCCATACTATATGTGTATTCAGAAGGTACTGAACTATCTCCATACTATATGTGTATTCAGAAGGTACTGAACTATCTCCATACTATATGTACAGTACAGAAGGTACTGAACTATCTCCATACTATATGTGTATTCAGAAGGTACTGAACTATCTCCATGCTATATGTGTATTCAGAAGGTACTGAACTATCTCTATGCTATAGGTACAGTGTATTCAGAAGGTACTGAACTATCTCCATACTATAGGTACAGTGTATTCAGAAGGTACTGAACTATCTCCATACTATAGGTACAGTGTATTCAGAAGGTACTGAACTATCTCCATACTATAGGTACAGTGTATTCAGAAGGTACTGAACTATCTCCATACTATAGGTACAGTGTATTCAGAAGGTACTGAACTATCTCCATGCTATAGGTACAGTACAGAAGGTACTGAACTATCTCCATACTATAGGTACAGTGTATTCAGAAGGTACTGAACTATCTCCATACTATAGGTACAGTGCATTCAGAAGGTACTGAACTATCTCCATACTATAGGTACAGTACAGAAGGTACTGAACTATCTCCATGCTATATGTACAGTACAGAAGGTACTGAACTATCTCCATACTATAGGTACAGTGTATTCAGAAGGTACTGAACTATCTCCATGCTATATGTACAGTGTATTCAGAAGGTACTGAACTATCTCCATACTATATGTACAGTGTATTCAGAAGGTACTGAACTATCTCCATACTATAGGTACAGTGTATTCAGAAGGTACTGAACTGTCTCCATACTATATGTACAGTACAGAAGGTACTGAACTATCTCCATACTATAGGTACAGTGTATTCAGAAGGTACTGAACTATCTCCATACTATAGGTAAAGTGTATTCAGAAGGTACTGAACTATCTCCATGCTACAGGTACAGTGTATTCAGAAGGTACTGAACTATCTCCATGCTACAGGTACAGTGTATTCAGAAGGTACTGAACTATCTCCATGCTATAGGTACAGTACAGAAGGTACTGAACTATCTCCATGCTATAGGTACAGTGTATTCAGAAGGTACTGAACTATCTCCATACTATAGGTACAGTGTATTCAGAAGGTACTGAACTATCTCCATGCTATATGTACAGTACAGAAGGTACTGAACTATATCCATGCTATATGTACAGTGTATTCAGAAGGTACTGAACTATCTCCATGCTATATGTACAGTACAGAAGGTACTGAACTATATCCATGCTATATGTACAGTACAGAAGGTACTGAGACCCCTTGACTTTTCCACATTTGTTTTATCCACATACAGCCCTATTCAAAAAATTGCTTACATGTTATTTTTTCCTCAGTAATCTACACACAATATAATAACAATAATGACAAAGTGAAAACAGGTTTTTAGACATTTTTGCAAATGTATTTGCTATGAGACTCTAAATTGAGCTCAGGTGCATCCTGTTTCCATTGATCATCCTTGAGATGTTTCTACAACTTGATTGGAGACCACCTGTGGCAAATCTCAATTGATTGGACATGATCTGAAAAGGCACACACCTGTCTATGTATGATCCCACAATTGACAGTGCATGTCAGAGCAAAAACCAAGTTGTGAGGTCAAAGTAATTGTTCGTAGAGTGCTGAGACAGGGTTGTGGCGGAGGCACAGATCTGGGGAAAGGTACCAAAACTACCGACTTCAGACAAAGTCAAGTCTTGTGATGATTGTGGGTGCCCTAGAGCAAAATGGAGAACACCGTCATGTTCGTGTACAGAGTCTCATCTGTTCGGACACTACATACTATATCGGCAGATGCAGTAGACTGAGATGCAGCCCATACAAGACGAACAGGTATCTCTAAATTAAACAGACCAATTTTGATGGGGATTTTTGTATTATGTTATTTAGATTTAACATTAGCTTAAGCCAGCTGGTATGCGACCATGGCAAAGTTGGATTTGACTTTGGATAGCCTATCTTTGACTATACTTAGCAACCGTCAATGAATTAAAACGATGTAAATGGGATAATATTTTCATATTTCAGCCGTCTCAAATGCTTTCAATATATTTTTTAGATGAATTTCTACATTTTATAGTTGGGTTTTGAGATTTTTAAGTCATTGAAACGTGGAGCTATTGACATTGTCCCGTGTACATTGTGTAATGTACTGATGGTCCTAACCAGCCCCATTAGGATATGGACTGTCAAACCAAATTGGCTGCCAGCTGTTACTGTACCCTTCATTCCGTGACAAAACATTTTTTTCCCCTATCATCTCGTAATCTCTGTTTTAAATTTGACTTTATGAAAAAAAAATATCCTATTTACACATTGTAGTCACTTTCGAACACACACAACAACAAAAACATTTGTTTTTGACTCATATCGATCCCATACAGGCCATTTTCACAATGAGAAGTTACTTTTTTAAAAGGGGGCAGTCGCTCTTTAAGCTGATAGTCATGCAGTGGATGATGTACACAACAAAGATACAGTCGCCCTTCTAAACTGCAGGACAGGAAGGAAACTGCTTCGGGAGTTCACCATGAGGCCAACGGTGACTTTAAAACAGCTACAGAGTTTAATGGCTGTGATAGGATGATAGATGGATCAACAACATTTCAGTTTCTCCACAATACTAAACCTAACTGACAGAGTTAAAAAAAAGAGAAAGGGGAAAAAAAAGGAACACAGAACACAGAATACAGAATACAGAATACAGAATACAGAATACAGAATACAGAATACAGAATACAGAATACAGAACACAGAACACAGAATACAGAATACAGAATACAGAATACAGAA
>NC_092164.1:72789302-72803538 GCF_045791955.1 Oncorhynchus clarkii lewisi | reverse complement strand
CTTTTGAAGAATATTTCTGGGCGGATACGTTGTAGTCTGTCGTCGTGTGGTAGAACAGGTACGTTGTAGTACCCTGTCGTCGTGTGGTAGAATGGATACGTTGTAGTACCCTGTCGTCGTGTGGTAGAATGGATACGTTGTAGTACCCTGTCGTCGTGTGGTAGAATGGATACGTTGTAGTACCCTGTCGTCATGTGGTAGAATGGATACGTTGTAGTACCCTGTCGTCGTGTGGTAGAATGGATACGTTGTAGTGCCCTGTCGTCGTGTGGTAGGACGGATACGTTGTAGTGCCCTGTCGTCGTGTGGTAGAACAGGTACGTTGTAGTACCCTGTCGTCGTGTGGTGGAATGGATACGTTGTAGTACCCTGTCGTCGTGTGGTAGAATGGATACGTTGTAGTACCCTGTCGTTCTGAAGAGATTGTCCATCCTTTCCTGGCACACGTTTACAGCTGCTGCTGCTAACTCGACGTCTAGGATGGATCACGTCTTTAGTGAATAAGAGTTCAAAGTTCATACCAAGTTGCTCTACTATAAGCTCATTCTATATTCTGGCCGGTGTAGTCAAAATTCATCCTTCCTTCGTGGCGATCGTCACCCCCACGTTGAAATGTGCCTTTTTAAACTTCACATCATCGGGAACACAATGTTAATTTCGTTAGGTCGTAGTCCTTCAACCATTTGCAAACAGAGCTCACGCTGAGGTTGGCTTAGTTCTGAAGTTGATATTAGCCATTTTAAACTTATGGACATCAGTCTTCATGTCATCGGGAACACAATTTTAATTTCGTTAGGTCGTAGTTGTTCAACCATTCGCAAACAGAGCTCACGCTGAGGTTGGCTTAGTTCTGAAGTTGATATTAGCCATTTTAAACTTATGGACATCAGTCTTCACATCATCGGGAACACAATGTTAATTTTGTTAGGTCGAAGTCCTTCAACCATTCGCAAACAGAGCTCACGCTGAGGTTGGCTTATAGAAATTTAGAAAAGGGGTTGGTTCATAATTTCCAACCAATGCCTATTTACGTGGGTGTGGCTACTGAGTGAGCAGATTTTATTTATGAAAATAATTCTCTAATTTTAAAACTAAAATTATATTTTATCTTTTCACAAATAGTTTAATATTTGAATATTTAAATTGCACAACAATTCCATGTGAATCTGATAACTAGAATGTGTAGACTTTCCACTATGTAATTTATGTCGTCCTGTCATCAGATATAATGTCCCAGACGACAACTGATCTGACATCATATTCTTTAAGTACCAATGGATACTTTCAACTGGTTGGATTACCGAAAAATATTGTTCCGTTCCCAACCTTTTCATGTTACCACACTCTCTCTATGTTGACAAAAGGCTTTCCAAGAGTCCATTTTGTAGAGTAGAGAGAGAAACGGGGGAACGGTATTTATGGGGGTCATAAACCTCACCAACAGGGAAACGTCATGACAACAGACTGATGATTAAATCAAATCAACGTCATGACAACAGACTGATGA
The DNA here is from genome assembly GCF_045791955.1 of Oncorhynchus clarkii lewisi. Classification (NCBI taxonomy): domain Eukaryota; kingdom Metazoa; phylum Chordata; class Actinopteri; order Salmoniformes; family Salmonidae; genus Oncorhynchus; species Oncorhynchus clarkii. Next base: position 72,802,031 of record NC_092164.1, on the reverse strand, counting down.
TTAAATCAAATCAACGTCGTGACAACAGACTGATGATTAAATCAAATCAACGTCATGACAACAGACTGATGATTAAATCAAATCAACGTCATGACATGAGTAACAAGTTTTCCACTCCCACACTAACTTGACCAAATTCAAAACAGAAATCCTTCTCTTTCATTATTAGATATTTTATATAAAACATATATGATGGTTCTCTGTTCAATGTTGTCATTTCACTTCTGAGTTTGTTCCTCTTTACCAGTGAAATATTCATTGAAATAATTGGCTATATCAAAAGGTCATAAATGACCCATCGTCTTCAATGAACGATGGAGATGTATTGGGTTTCCTGCCCATGATATCATTTAAAAGGTGCTCTAAATCATGTTTCTATTGTGTTTCATGTAATTTATATTTGTTTGGTAATATAATTTATTATATATTTTTGCTAAGTTTAATCACAACTTTTATAAGTGTACAGTATGTCAACCAATCAGTAACTATTATAGAGGGCCCTGAGAGAGTAACTATTAATGAGGCCCTGCCCAGGTATTATAGAGGGCCCTGAGAGAGTAACTATTAATGAGGCCCTGCCCAGGTATTATAGAGGGCCCTGAGAGAGTAACTATTAATGAGGCCCTGCCCAGGTATTATAGAGGGCCCTGAGAGAGTAACTATTAATGAGGCCCTGCCCAGGTATTATAAAGGGCCCTGAGAGAGTAGCTCTTAGTGAGGCCCTGCCCAGGTATTATAAAGGGCCCTGACAGAGTAGCTCTTAGTGAGGCCCTGCCCAGGTATTATAGAGGGCCCTGAGAGAGTAACTATTAATGAGGCCCTGCCCAGGTATTATAGAGGGCCCTGAGAGAGTAACTATTAATGAGGCCCTGCCCAGGTATTATAAAGGGCCCTGAGAGAGTAGCTCTTAGTGAGGCCCTGCCCAGGTATTATAGAGGGCCCTGAGAGAGTAACTATTAATGAGGCCCTGCCCAGGTATTATAAAGGGCCCTGACAGAGTAGCTCTTAGTGAGGCCCTGCCCAGGTATTATAGAGGGCCCTGAGAGAGTAACTATTAATGAGGCCCTGCCCAGGTGTTATAGAGGGCCCTGAGAGAGTGACTATTAATGAGGCCCTGCCCAGGTATTATAGAGGGCCCTGAGAGAGTAACTATTAATGAGGCCCTGCCCAGGTGTTATAGAGGGCCCTGAGAGAGTAACTATTAATGAGGCCCTGCCCAGGTATTATAGAGGGCCCTGAGAGAGTAACTATTAATGAGGCCCTGCCCAGGTATTATAAAGGGCCCTGAGAGAGTAACTATTAATGAGAACCTGCCCAGGTGTTATAGGGTGCCCTGAGCGAGTAACTATTAATGAGGCCCTGCCCAGGTATTACAGAGGGCCCTGAGAGAGTAACTATTAATGAGGCCCTGCCCAGGTGTTATATTGGGCCCTGAGAGAGTACCTATTAGTGAGGCCCTGTCCAGATATTATAGAGGGCCCTAACAGAGTAGCTCTTAGTGAGGCCCTGCCCAGGTATTATAGAGGGCCCTGAGAGAGTAACTATTAATGAGGCCCTGCCCAGGTGTTATAGAGGGCCCTGAGAGAGTAACTATTAATGAGGCCCTGCCCAGGTGTTATAGAGGGCCCTGAGAGAGTAACTATTAATGAGGCCCTGCCCAGGTATTATAGAGGGCCCTGAGAGAGTAACTATTAATGAGGCCCTGCCCAGGTGTTATAGAGGGCCCTGAGAGAGTAACTATTAATGAGGCCCTGCCCAGGTGTTATAGAGGGCCCTGAGAGAGTAACTATTAATGAGGCCCTGCCCAGGTGTTATAGAGGGCCCTGAGAGAGTAACTATTAATGAGGCCCTGCCCAGGTATTATAGAGGGCCCTGAGAGAGTAACTATTAATGAGGCCCTGCCCAGGTGTTATAGAGGGCCCTGAGAGAGTGACTATTAATGAGGCCCTGCCCAGGTGTTATAGAGGGCCCTGAGAGAGTAACTATTAATGAGGCCCTGCCCAGGTATTATAGAGGGCCCTGAGAGAGTAACTATTAATGAGGCCCTGCCCAGGTGTTATAGAGGGCCCTGATAGAGTAACTATTAATGAGGCCCTGCCCAGGTATTATAGAGGGCCCTGAGAGAGTACCTATTAGTGAGGCCCTGTCCAGATATTATAGAGGGCCCTGACAGAGTAGCTCTTAGTGAGGCCCTGCCCAGGTATTATAGAGGGCCCTGAGAGAGTAACTATTAATGAGGCCCTGCCCAGGTGTTATAGAGGGCCCTGATAGAGTAACTATTAGTGAGGCCCTGTCCAGATATTATATCATAATGTGTATAGGACAATACCTCAGACATTCCGCAGTCTGCAGTCCGCACACCACCCTTATAACCACAGCTATAGGGTCAGGTGACCCGAGCCCCATTTCAAACCTTAACCATCAATGGTAAAGGCTAACTTCTACCTATTCCATCCTCTGCACACCTCCTAGTTACTGTTGTACTGTAGTACACACTATAACATCTATGTACTGTAGTACTGTAGTACACACTATAACATCTATGTACTGTAGTACACACTATAACATCTATGTACTGTAGTACTGTAGTACACACTATAACATCTATGTACTGTAGTACTGTAGGACACACTATAACATCTATGTACTGTAGTACTGTAGTACACACTATAACATCTATGTACTGTAGTACTGTAGTACACACTATAACATCTATGTACTGTAGTACTGTAGTACACACTATAACATCTATGTACTGTAGTACTGTAGTACACACTATAACATCTATGTACTGTAGTACTGTAGTACACACTATAACATCTATGTACTGTAGTACTGTAGTACACACTATAACACCTCCTGGGTAATGTATTAAACTCTATAGCATGTCCTTATCCTCTTCCCCCCCTAATTGTGGTCAATTAGTCTCAGACCACCTGGTAGTCATAAACACCTCACTATCCTCCTAAATGTTCCCTTAAAGTTCTGAGAACTAACACTAGTATACAGTGGCGGCAGGTAGCCTAGTGGTTAGAGCAGGTAGTCTAGTGATTAGAGGCAGGTAGTCTAGTGGTTAGAGCAGGTAGTCTAGTGGTTAGAGCAGGTAGTCTAGTGGTTAGAGCAGGTAGTCTAGTGGTTAGAGCAGGTAGCCTGGTGGTTAGAGCAGGTAGCCTAGTGGTTAGAGCAGGTAGTCTAGTGGTTAGAGCAGGTAGCCTAGTGGTTAGAGCAGGTAGTCTAGTGGTTAGAGCAGGTAGTCTAGTGGTTAGAGCAGGTAGCCTAGTGGTTAGAGCAGGTAGTCTAGTGGTTAGAGCAGGTAGCCTAGTGGTTAGAGCAGGTAGTCTAGTGGTTAGAGCAGGTAGTCTAGTGGTTAGAGCAGGTAGCCTGGTGGTTAGAGGCAGGTAGTCTAGTGGTTAGAGCAGGTAGCCTAGTGGTTAGAGCAGGTAGTCTAGTGGTTAGAGCAGGTAGTCTAGTGGTTAGAGCAGGTAGCCTAGTGGTTAGAGCAGGTAGTCTAGTGGTTAGAGCAGGTAGTCTAGTGGTTAGAGCAGGTAGTCTAGTGGTTAGAGCAGGTAGTCTAGTGGTTAGAGCAGATAGTCTAGTGGTTAGATCAGGTAGCCTAGTGGTTAGAGCAGGTAGCCTAGTGATTAGAGGCAGGTAGTCTAGTGGTTAGAGCAGGTAGTCTAGTGGTTAGAGGAAGGTAGTCTAGTGGTTAGAGCAGGTAGCCTAGTGGTTAGAGCAGGTAGCCTAGTGGTTAGAGGCAGGTAGCCTAGTGGTTAGAGGCAGGTAGTCTAGTGGTTAGAGGCAGGTAGTCTAGTGGTTAGATACAGGTAGCCTAGTGGTTAGAGGCAGGTAGCCTAGTGGTTAGAGCGTTTGGCCTGTAACCGAAAGGTTGCTGGATCGAATCCCCGAGCTGACAAGGTAAAAATCTGTCGTTCTGCCCCATGAACAAGGCAGTTAACCTACTATTCCCCGGTAGGCCGTCATTGTAAATAAGAATTTGTTCTTAACTGATTTGCCTCGTTAAATCAACGTTCCTCACTGAACTTCCTCTGCTACGTGTTGCGTTCTTGTTTTCCTGGTCGAGAGTCTCCTGGATCGGCCATGTTTCCCTAAAGTCCCAGATAGTTCCACAACCCTAACTCATAGACTAATCTCAAGTTCTAGAAGGATGTAGGATCCTGCCTCTGCCTCTCATGTCCCCATCTAACCTTAAAGTCATCTGCCATGTTATTGTGATGTGAATGACAAATCTCTATTTTTACACATTCATCCACCCCTCTCCTCCATCCATCCTTCTGTTCCCAGAAAATCGACACAGAACCAGTCAACCAGCGTTCACAGAACCAACTGCATCACTTCCTCCAACTGCATCACTTCCTCCAGCTGCATCACTTTGAGAAAAAATAAAGAAATTAAAGAGCGAGAACAGGAGGAAGAGAAGAGGAAGAAAAGCCATCCTCCTCCTCCTCCTCCTCCTCCTCCTCCTCCTCCTGTCTCTCTGCCGTCCCCACTAGTTACCCTGACTCCTCCTCCTGTCTCTCTGCCGTACCCACTGGTTACCCTGACTCCTCCTCCTCCTCCTCCTCCTCCTCCTCCTCCTGTCTCTCTGCCGTCCCCACTGGTTACCCAGACTCCTCCTCCTCCTCCTGTCTCTCTGCCGTCCCCACTGGCTACCCTGACTCCTCCTCCTCCTCCTGTCTCTCTGCCGTCCCCACTGGCAACCCTGACTCCTCCTCCTCCTGTCTCTCTGCCGTCCCCACTGGCTACCCTGACTCCTCCTCCCCCTCTGATCTCCTCCCCCATCTCCCCATTGGCCCAGCCCTCTCAGCTGACAGCTCTCCTCGCTAGGCGTAAGTCCACTGTCACCATCCCTGCTACCACTGAAGTTACCACGCGGGGTATAAACCGCCCCTCCCCTGAGCGCATGCCCTACCTCCCCCACTCTCCCTTCCATCTCTTCTCCTACGACTTCGATGAGGAACCGATACTACCCTCAACTAAACCAGAAGTGGACTCTGCTGCTGCCAGGTTAGAAGGCACAAAGGGCTACATTTCCCCAAATTCTTTAGAGATTATTCCTCACTGATTGCCAGCTGTTTGAATTCTCTTACTTCCTGTTTCTCTGCTACTTTATGGAGTCTTTCACTGCCTTCAGTCTTCTTTCTGTCACTGCGTCCAGAAGCCTCACTGCCAACAAGCTTTCACTTGGTTTTACTCATGACACTTTAAATATTACTTCCTGTCACCCTTTCTTGTTTTAAAAGCCTCCCCGTTCTCTGCTATGTTAGAAAGTCCTCACTTCCAAACTGACACACCCTGTGGGTGACTGTCTCTGGTACCGCTACAACTCTCTCTACCACTGTTCACCTCTTCAGGTCTGCTGTTTCTGTCTCCTGTCACCTTTACCTCTGCCTGCCCTAGAAGACATGATCTCTCCCCCTCTTCCACTGTCTCCTGTCACCTTTACCTCTGCCTGCCCTAGAAGACATGATCTCTCCCCCTCTTCCACTGTCTCCTGTCACCTTTACCTCTGCCTGCCCTAGAAGACATGATCTCTCCCCCTCTTCCACTGTCTCCTGTCACCTTTACCTCTGCCTGCCCAAGAAGACATGATCTCTCCCCCTCTTCCACTGTCTCCTGTCACCTTTACCTCTGCCTGCCCTAGAAGACATGATCTCTGTCTCCACTTCCTCTAGTAGACCAGCAGTACTGCTGCTGGATTTAACCACCATGTTCCTTTATGTACTTTATCATTTCCTTCAGGTAGCAGGTGTAACAGGTATAACAGGTGTAACAGGTGTAACAGGTATAACAGGTGTAACAGGTGTAACAGGTGTAACAGGTGTAACAGGTATAACAGGTATAACAGGTGTAACAGGTGTAACAGGTATAACAGGTGTAACAGGTATAACAGGTGTAACAGGTGTAACAGGTATAACAGGTGTAACAGGTATAACAGGTATAACAGGTGTAACAGGTATAACAGGTGTAACAGGTGTAACAGGTGTACCAGGTATAACAGGTGTAACAGGTGTAACAGGTGTAACAGGTTTAACAGGTATAACAGTAGTAACAGGTGTAACATGTGTAACAGTAGTAACAGGTATAACAGGTGTAACAGGTGTAACAGGTATTAACAGGTGTAACAGTAGTTACAGGTGTAACAGGTATAACAGTAGTAACAGGTATAACAGGTGTAACAGTAGAAACAGGTGTAACAGTAGTAACAGGTATAACAGGTGTAACAGGTATAACAGGTGTAACAGGTATAACAGTAGTAACAGGTGTAACAGTAGTAACAGGTATAACAGTAGTAACAGGTATAACAGGTGTAACAGTAGTAACAGGTATAACAGGTGTAACAGTAGTAACAGGTATAACAGGTGTAACAGGTATAACAGGTGTAACAAGTATAACAGGTGTAACAGTAGAAACAGGTGTAACAGTAGTAACAGGTAAAACAGGTGTAACAGGTATAACAGGTGTAACAGTAGTAACAGGTATAACAGGTGTAACAGTAGTAACAGGTATAACAGGTGTAACAGTAGTAACAGGTATAACAGGTGTAACAGTAGTAACAGGTATAACAGGTGTAACAGTAGTAACAGGTATAACAGGTGTAACAGTAGTAACAGGTATAACAGGTGTAACAAGTATAACAGGTGTAACAGTAGAAACAGGTGTAACAGTAGTAACAGGTATAACAGGTGTAACAGGTATAACAGGTGTAACAGTAGTAACAGGTATAACAGGTGTAACAGTAGTAACAGGTGTAACAGGTGTAACAGTAGTAACAGGTATAACAGGTGTAACAGGTATAACAGGTGTAACAGTAGTAACAGGTATAACAGGTGTAACAGTAGTAACAGGTATAACAGGTGTAACAGTAGTAACAGGTATAACAGGTGTAACAGTAGTAACAGGTGTAACAGGTGTAACAGTAGTAACAGGTATAATAGGTGTAACAGTAGTAACAGGTATAACAGGTATAACAGGTGTAACAAGTATAACAGGTGTAACAGGTGTAACAGGTCTTGCTTTTCATCTTTTTTCGTCTCTGCACTACGTATAGTTTGTGATGCTTTTACGTAGCTAAGGGGTCATGCTCCGTTCTTCACACCTACTTCCATTAGCTAACATGTTTAGCTAGAAGTGTTAGCTTCATGCCTCTTGCCTACTATAACCTATCAGAGGGTAATTCTGCTAACTAGGAGGGATGTTATTAGCCACAATAGACAAGCGCTTGTGTTTAGCTTGTGTTTAGTTTCAAACGTATAGGCTACTAATGGTATCAAACATGCTATTACTGCTATCTAACAGGGTGCTAGCTAGCAGGGGGACAAGCACATGTCTCACCTATAGTAGGCTACTGCTAACTAGTTGCTAAGGTTTCTAATCGATCACCTATTACGTCTATCTAACAGGGTGCTAGCTAGCAGGGGCTCATGTTAGTTTTCTCAACCTCTTCTATTAGGGAACAGGGGTGTTGTGTTATGATTGGTTCTCCCTCAGTATCTCTCTCTCTCTCTCCACAGAACCGGAGTTCAAAGTCCTGTCACACCAGCAAATAAGTGAGCGAGCACAGTTCACACACACACACACACACACACACACACACACACACACACACACACACACACACACACACACAAAAAGACAGACACACACACACAGACACAGACACACATAGTTGAGTGTTATGTTTTAACTTTACCTGAGCACTATTAAAAACCTGTCTCTCCCTGTCTCTCCCCGTCTCTCTTCCTGTCTCTCCCCGTCTCTCCCTGTCTCTCTCCGTGTCTCTCCCTGTCTCTCCCTGTCTCTCCCCGTCTCTCTTCCTGTCTCTCCCCGTCTCTCTCCGTGTCTCTCCCTGTCTCTCTCCGTGTCTCTCCCTGTCTCTCTCCCCGTCTCTCCCTGTCTCTCCCCGTCTCTCTTCCTGTCTCTCCCTGTCTCTCTCCGTGTCTCTCCCTGTCTCTCTCCCCGTCTCTCCCTGTCTCTCTCCCCGTCTCTCCCTGTCTCTCCCCGTCTCTCTTCCTGTCTCTCCCTGTCTCTCTCCGTGTCTCTCCCCGTCTCTCCCCGTCTCTCCCCGTCTCTCCCCGTCTCCCCCTGTCTCTCCCTGTCTCTTCCTGTCTCTCCCTGTCGCTCTCCCTGTCTCTCTCCCTGTCTCTCTTCCTGTCTCTCTTCCTGTCTCTCCCTGTCTCTCTCCCCGTCTCTCCCCTGTCTCTCCCCGTCTCTCCCTGTCTCTCCCTGTCTCTCCCTGTCTCTCTTCCTGTCTCTCTTCCTGTCTCTCCCTGTCTCTCTCCCCGTCTCTCCCCGTCTCTCCCCGTCTCTCTCTGTCTCTCCCTGTCTCTCTCCGTGTCACTCCCCGTCTCTCCCTGTCTCTCTTCCTGTCTCTCTTCCTGTCTCTCCCTGTCTCTCTCCCTGTCTCTCTCCCTGTCTCTCCCTGTCTCTCCCCGTCTCTGCCTGTCTCTCTTCCTGTCTCTCCCTGTCTCTCCCCGTCTCTCCGTGTCTCTCTCCCTGTCTCTACCCGTCTCTCTCCCCGTCTCTCCCCGTCTCTCCCCGTCTCTCCCTGTCTCTCTCCCTGTCTCTCCCCGTCTCTCCCCATCTCTCCCCGTCTCTCCGTGTCTCTCTCCCTGTCTCTCCCCGTCTCTCTTCCTGTCTCTCCGTGTCTCTCTCCCTGTCTCTCCCCGTCTCTCCCGTCTCTCCCCGTCTCTCTTCCTGTCTCTCCGTGTCTCTCCGTGTCTCTCCCTGTCTCTCTCCCCGTCTCTCCCTGTCTCTCTCCCCGTCTCTCTCTGTCTCTCCCCGTCTCTCTTCCTGTCTCTCCCTGTCTCCTTCCGTCTCTCTCCCCGTCTCTCCCTGTCTCTCTCCCCGTCTCTCCCTATCTCTCCCCGTCTCTCTTCCTGTCTCTCCCTGTCTCTCTCCGTGTCTCTCCCCGTCTCTCCCCGTCTCCCCCTGTATCTCCCCGTCTCTCCCCGTCTCCCCCTGTCTCTCCCTGTCTCTCCCTGTCTCTCTCCCTGTCTCTCCCTGTCTCTCCCCGTCTCTCCCCGTCTCTCCCCGTCTCTCCCCGTCTCTCTTCCTGTCTCTCCCCGTCTCTCCCCGTCTCTCTCTGTCTCTCCCTGTCTCTCTCCCTGTCTCTCTTCCTGTCTCTCCCTGTCTCTCTCCCCGTCTCTCCCCTGTCTCTCCCCGTCTCTCCCTGTCTCTCCCTGTCTCTCCCTGTCTCTCTTCCTGTCTCTCCCTGTCTCTCTCCCCGTCTCTCCCCGTCTCTCCCTGTCTCTCCCTGTCTCTCTCCGTGTCACTCCCCGTCTCTCCCTGTCTCTCTTCCTGTCTCTCCGTGTCTCTCCCTGTCTCTCTCCCTGTCTCTCCCTGTCTCTCCCTGTCTCTCCCCGTCTCTCCCTGTCTCTCTACCTGTCTCTCCCTGTCTCTCCCCGTCTCTCCGTGTCTCTCTCCCTGTCTCTACCCGTCTCTCTTCCCGTCTCTCCCCGTCTCTCCCCGTCTCTCCCTGTCTCTCTCCCTGTCTCTCCCCATCTCTCCGTGTCTCTCTCCCTGTCTCTCCCCGTCTCTCTTCCTGTCTCTCCGTGTCTCTCTCCCCGTCTCTCCCGTCTCTCCCTGTCTCTCCCTGTCTCTCTTCCTGTCTCTCCGTGTCTCTCCGTGTCTCTCTCCCTGTCTCTCCCTGTCTCTCCCTGTCTCTCCCTGTCTCTCTGTGTCTCTCTCCCTGTCTCTCCGTGTCTCTCTCCCTGTCTCTCCGTGCCTCTCCCTGTCTCTCCCTGTCTCTCCGCGTCTCTCTCCGTGTCTCTCTCCGTGTCTCTCCCTTTCTCTTCCTGTCTTTCCGTGTCTCTCCCTGTCACTTCCTGTCTCTCCCTTTCTCTTCCTGTCTCTCCGTGTCTCTTCCTATCTCTCCCTTTCTCTTCCTGTCTCTCCGTGTCTCTTCCTGTCTCTCCCTTTCTCTTCCTGTCTCTCCTTGTCTCTCCGTGTCTCTCCCTGTCTCTCCTTGTCTCTCCGTGTCTCTCTCCCTGTCTCTTCCTGTCTCTTCCTTTCTCCCCCTGTATCTCCGTCTCTCCCTGTCTATTCCTTTCTCTTTCTCTCTCTTTCTCTCTCTCTTTCGCTCTCTCTCTTATTCTCTCTATTTTTCTCTTTCTCCCCCCCTATCTCTCTCTCTCTCTTATTATCTCTATTTTCTCTTTCTCCCCCCCCCCTCTCTCTCTCTCTCTCTATCCCTCCATGTCTCTCTTTTCCCCCCTCAGGTCTTCTCTGGGTGGTCTCCTCTCCTCCTCCTACAGACAGCATCAGGAGTCCCTGTCGGCAGAGAGAGAGAGACGTCGTGCAGAGAGAGAGGAAAGACTACAGAGGATAGAGAGAGAGGAGAGGAACAAACACAGTCGAGACTATGTGGACAAAATGGAAGAGGCCAGGATGGCACGGGATGAGAGGTGAGTTACATCAACTACATAAACTCATCCACACAGAGAGGGAGGGAGGGAGGGAGGGAGAGACAGAGAGAGGGAGGGAGGGAGGGAGGGAGGGAGGGAGGGAGGGAGGGAGGGAGGGAGATGGGGGTAGAGAGAGACAGAGAGGGAGGGGAAGAGAGAGAGAGAGAGAGAGACAGAGGGAGAGAGAGCGAGACAGAGGGAGGGAGGGAGGGGAAGAGAGAGACAGAGAGAGAGGGATGGGGAAGAGAGAGAGAGACAGAGAGAGACAGATAGAGAGAGGTGGGGAAGAGAGAGAGAGAGAGACAGAGAGAGAGATGGGGGGGCATCCTACCCTCACACACTCTGCCAATAACACAAGTATTGACTTGAGGGAATATGTATGTCTCCAGTTAGGAAACAGTTCCTGCTTTATAATTGTTTTCAGGTTAAAAATGTGCTCTTTACTGCCAAAGGCACAGAGTAACAAAACTACTTTCCTCACTTTGTCTGTGTTAAGAAGCAGCATTTGAACTGCTGTTGTGGGTTATTTAGGGAACTGATTATGTTGAACTGAACACTGGGAAAAGTCTACAGGATTCATTATTTTACTTCTGCACTCTAACTAAAACACACACACACACACACACACTGGCACAGGAACACACACACACACACACACACTGGCACAGGAACACACACACACACACACACACACACACACACACTGGCACAGGAACACACACACACACACACACACACACACACACACACACACACACACACACACACACACTGGCACAGGGACACACACACACACTGGCACAGGAACACACACACACGTTACACTGGTACAGGAACACACACACATTACACTGGCACAGGAACACACACACACATTACACTGGCACAGGAACACACACATGTGTGTTAGAATCCCATTTCCTCCTGCTGTCTCTGTGAAGGTCTGAGCTTAATGGATACAGAATATAAAGCACCTCACATTCAGGAGAGGGGGAAGAGAAGGGGGAGTTGGGTGAGGAAGGGGAAAGGGGGGGAGGGTGAGAGGTGGGATAGAGAGAGAGGTGGGATTGAGAGAGGTGGGATAGAGAGAGAGGTGGGATGAGAGAGGTGGGATAGAGAGAGAGGTTTGATAGAGAGAGGTGGGATAGAGAGAGAGGTGGGATAGAAAGAGGTGGGATAGAGAGAGGTGGGATAGAGAGAGAGGTGGGATAGAGAGAGGTGGGATAGAGAGGGGTCGGATAGAGAGAGGTGGGATAGAGATGTGGGATAGAGAGAGGTCGGATAGAGAGAGGTGGGATAGAGATGTGGGATAGAGAGAGGTAGGATAGAGAGAGGTGGGATAGAGAGAGAGGTGGGATAGAGAGAGGTGGGATAGAGAGAGAGGTGGGATAGAGAGATGTGGGATAGAGAGAGGTGGGATAGAGAGAGGTGGGATAGAGAGAGAGGTGGGATAGAGAGAGGTGGGATAGAGAGAGAGGTGGGATAGAGAGAGGTGGGATAGAGAGAGAGGTGGGGTAGAGAGGGGTGGGATAGAGAGGGGTGGGATAGAGAGGGGTGGGATAGAGAGGGCTGGGATAGAGAGAGGTGGGATAGAGAGAGGTGGGATAGAGAGAGGTGGCATAGTGAGATGTGGGATAGAGAGAGGTGGGATAGAGAGGAGTGGGATAGAGAGGGGTGGGATAGAGAGGGGTGGGATAGAGAGAGGTGGGATAGAGAGAGAGAGGTGGGATAGAGAGGGGTGGGATAGAGAGAGGTGGGATAGTGAGATGTGGGATAGAGAGGGGTGGGATAGAGAGGGGTGGGATAGAGAGGGGTGGGATAGAGAGGCGTGGGATAGAGAGGGGTGGGATAGAGATGGGTGGGATAGAGAGGGGTGGGATAGAGAGGGGTGGGATAGAGACAGGTTTACCATTCACTCTTGGTCTGGAGTCAGACAGGTTCACTGTTTAGAGTAGAGAGTAGAAGAGAGCAAGAGGAGGAGAAGAAAGAGGAGGAGAAGAAGAGGGATGAAGGCACATCTTGAACAGGTTTAATGTGATTCAGCTCTGATGTTCAGCCATCCTGCAGCCTATCCAACTGAGACTCTCTCTCTCTCTCTCTCTCTCTTCTCTCTCTTTTGTTACATACTTTCACTTGGACTGCCACTGAGAACATAGGGCGGGAGAGGGAGAGAGTAGAGGGAGATGGTGCTTTTTTTCTGGTGCAGGAAGCAAGTGATGAGTTTAGAGAATGTGTTTTGTGGATAGGTAATGAGGCATGATAGAGAGAGTAAAGAGAGGAGAGAATGACAAGAAAGAGTGGAGAG